>NW_012113141.1:16925023-16958052 GCF_000951035.1 Colobus angolensis palliatus
AAAAAAAAAAAAGAGCAAAAGGTTTTAGTTTTGATGATTTTGATTCCATTTTATCATTTTTAAAAATCAATCATGATTTTGGTGTTGTCTCTAAGAGCTCTTTGCCTACCCAAAGTCATGAGGCTTTCCTGCTGTGTTTTCCTCTAAGGGTCCAATTATGTTTTAATGTTAATTATTCATTACTCTTCAGGTCATATGTCACTCTCTCAAGGAAGCCCTCTCTGACTACACAGACAAGATGAGATTCCTGTGTTATACATCTTTAGAGTGATTTTTTTACATTTCCTCCACATTTATCCTAGTCTATAATTATACATGTTGTATGATTATTTGCTAAATGTCTACGAACACTATTGACTATAGCTTCTTGTCTGTTTCTGCTTACCATTATATCCTTAAGTATAGTACAGCTTATTTCATAGGAACTGAATGAATGCATGGAAAGAAGAATAAGTACATGTGTAGGTTGCACTATAAACCATAGGGGACCGTATGAAAAGAAAGTTAGTGTTGCTGTCTCAAGTCCCTTGGCTACTTGAGCCCAACAATTTATCAGAAAGGAATGAGGTCAAACTGAAGTTTTTATCACATTTTTGCTCTAGGGACCATTCTAGAGGATAAAACATGACAAAACCACAGAAGAAATGGGAGAAGGCTAACTTTTTTTAGAGCCTAATATGTCTCGGTCACTTGGTGTGGAAAAAAAAAAGCTGAGGCTTAAGGGAGTTGGCCTTGATGTTGACCAAGGTCACTATTCTAAAATTGAGAAACTGGGACACAGCCTGAAACATAAATCTAATCCAAACTCAATACTTTCTTCTTATTCCATGCTGCTTCTCCTCCCTACCCCACCCCAGCCAATAAAGACACTTGGTTAACATATGCTCAACAGTTATCTTTCAAAAGCCTATGTTATCAGAATATACCAATCTAAAGACCTATTAGATCCATCTCAAGAGGGCTATGGATCATTATTTTTTCCTTTTAGATATTCCTTGAAACATAAAATATCTTCTTTTTCTTTTCTTTTTTTTTTTTTTGTTTTTCTTCTTCTTTTTTAGACAGATTCTTACTCTGTCAGCCAAGACAGGCTGGAGTGCAGTGGCACAATCTTGGTTCACTGCAACCTCCACCTCCCAGGCTCAAGCAATTCTCCTGCCTCAGCCTCCTGAGTAGCTGGGATTACAGGCAGGTGCCACCACTCTCAGCTAATTTTTGTATTTTTAGTAGACATGGGATTTCATCATGTTGGTCAGGATGGTCTCGAATTCCTGACCTCTGGTAATCCGCCCGCCTAGCCCTCCCAAAATGCTGCGATTACAGGTGTGAGCCACTGTGTCCGGCCTGAAAAGATAAAATATCTTAATAGAAAGGGTATAATTTTCTATTGCCCTACCTTCTAGGCTGTATGCTTCCATAGTCACTCTGAGTTATCTAATGATGGAAGTATCTTGGAGTCATGGCAGAAGATGAGAAACTGTGGAAAAGCTGCTTCAAATGATGAGAACATGTACAAACTCTTAAACCTTATATAAACTATTGAATCTTATATAAATTAGTTAATATGTAATACCCACTGCATAGGATGGTTGTGTGGAATAAGGTTACGAGACACATAAAGAAATAGCATTAATGGATCACACATACAGAGCTAAGCAAATGAACTTTCTTTACCCTTTCCTCAGGACAAAAGGGGCTAATTTTACTGATAAAAGGGCTGTAAGAAAGGCTCACAGGATAGATAACTGAAGGACTGACTTGCTAGTCCCTCAGCCAATTTCTAAAACATTGTTGAGAATTTCTGCTAAGAAGCCTCACTTGTCACCATGAGGCTATAGCAAGTCCAGCAATGTGAACGAAGCTTCCTTCTAAGGTTGAAAAGACATTATTGCTCAGGAGTCTTCAGGCCATTTCAGTGTTCCAAGCCCAAGTCTTATTTACATCCTAGAGAGGGGTGGAGACCATAGGTATTTCTAGGTATGGTTTTCCAGGCAGGGGGTTCAAACACCAACTCAACCACGGCTCAATTCTGTTCATGGTCAAGTCCTCTTGAGAGGGAAAGATACACAGGTTCTCCATATTGTCTGCTTTGTAAACACTTAATGCTTGGGGGTACTATCTACAGTCTGGCATAAATATACTAAGCCAGTGCTTCTCAAACATTAGGTACGTAAGAATTCTCTGGGAATATTGTTAACAAGTAGGTTCTTATTCAGACCAAGTCTGCATTTTTAGCAGGCTCCTTGGATCACCCCTTGTGTGTCAAATCTCTAAGCCACTGGTTCTCAAATTAAAGTGAGCATAGCAATCACTTGAAAGTTGTTAAAACAGATTGCTGGGCCCCATTCTCTGAGTATGTAATTCAATTGGTTTAAGACAGAGCCCTCTGATGTGCATTTCTTTCTTTCTTTTTTTTTTATACTTTATGTTCTAGGGTACATGTGCACAACGTGCAGGTTTGTTACATATGTATATATGTGCCATGTTGGTGTGCTGCACCCATTAACTAGTTATTTACATTAGGTGTATCTCCTAATGCTATCCCTCCCCTCTCCTCCCACCCCACAACAGGCCCCGGTGTGTGATGTTCCACTTCCTGCATCCAAGTGTTCTCACTGTTCAATTCCCATCTATGAGTGAGAACATGCGGTGTTTGGTTTTCTGTTCTTGCAATAGTTTGCTGAGAATGATGGTTTCCAGCTGCTTCCATGTCCCTACAAAGGACATGAACTCATCTTTTTTTATGGCTGCATAGTATTCCATGGTGCATATGTGCCACATTTTCTTAATCCAGTCTGTCATTGATGGACATTTGGGTTGGTTCCAAGTCTTTTCTATTGTGAATAGTGCCGCAATAAACATACATGTGCATGTGTCTTTATAGTAGCATGATTTATACCATTGTGGAAGACAGTGTGGCGATTCCTCAAGGATCTAGAACTAGAAATATCATTTGACCCAGCCATCCCATTACTGGGTATATACCCAAGGGATTATAAATCATGCTGCCAGATGTGCATTTCTAATGAGCTCTCAGTCAAGGCTGATATTGTTCTTTTAGAACCACTGCACTAAACCAGACACAAAAAGACCATCATAATGCGTAATTTGTTCATGTGATTCACCTGAGCTAATATGCCTGCATCTGTGCATTTTTCTATCTTCCTGTGACCACTCTGCTTCTAATTCTACTCTTTTTCTTACATCACCCTTGTCTTCTCTTTTCTACTTTAGTGCCTCAATTTTCTGGCTATGTCAGCTTCTAACTGAGAACTTCATCTCCCTTGCCCAAAACCTACAATGTGGGGGGACTACAGAGAACATGGATACTAAATTGTGGGTTTCACTGGAAGACCATCTTTGCAAACTAGCTACCATGTCGCTCCCCTGTCCTAACAAACTAGACTAGACAATATAATTCAATGAAGACAGATCTCAAGAGAAAGAACCATCCTACAGTCCTGAAGTTAAAGGTAGAAAGAATGCCTAGAAGAGGAAAGAGTAAGCCAGTTCCATCCTACCACCCAACCAAGGGCCTTTGTTCCATCCCAATTTTTTTGACATTGTTTTCTTCATTTTGTCAGTGATCACTGAGAGGGAAGACGGAGTGGGGTTGAACAACATATGTAATTTATTGAATAAAAGTAAAAGTTGTTATTTTCCTTTAACCTGTCCCCCATCTGCTGACCCCAGAAGGCTCCTCGAGTGGAGCCTACAAGTTGCTCTGAAATTCCCAGACCTGTCGCTGCAGCACCATACGGCTACTGGTAACTATTGAGGGAAGTGTCAGACATTTCTACTGGAAGCCTGTAATGTGGAATCCCTCTGTTCTGTCAAATCTGTCTGTCTGCCCTTAACCTTTTAGTGAAAAGCACGTAGCTCTATTAGCAAGCACCTCCTGTAGAAGAAAAACTAAATTTACTCCCACTGCTCCAAATTCCACACTGTGGGTGTCCCATCCCTGAGGTCTCAGGAT
This sequence comes from Colobus angolensis palliatus, assembly GCF_000951035.1. Taxonomy (NCBI): domain Eukaryota; kingdom Metazoa; phylum Chordata; class Mammalia; order Primates; family Cercopithecidae; genus Colobus; species Colobus angolensis. The sequence continues at coordinate 16,929,000 of NW_012113141.1, forward strand.
ACTAAATTGGGTGCTATTTCAGGCATATATGCAGGTAGGCTTCTCTCAAATTGTGTGTACAAACTCAACTGGAGGTGGAATTCTCTGTATCAGAGAAGTATTTCAAAGTGCGATAATATTTAGCTCCCTGACATCTCTTAACAATCTTAATTATTCTGCTCCCTGGAGAGTCAAATGGAGTTGGTAATTATAGAAAAGAAAGTGATAAAGATCAACAATTTATTTCCCCCAAAAACATTCTCAGACTAGCTGATTAAATCTTTACTAGGATCTCAGGCTTACAGTACCATAATATCAATCTTGAAGGGGTTATATATTAATAAACATATGTTAGTAATTCTATGAATAATTAACATTTTGAAATAAATGACAAACCCCTATATTTCACCTTCTGTGTACCAAGCAGTGTTTTAAATGCCTAATGTATTATAATTATTTTAATTCTCAGAACTTAATAAATTTGTCACTATTATTAGTTCTATTTTGTAGAAAGATTAAGTACCTCATGAGGATCACACAACTATTGAGTGCTAGAGGCAGTATTTAAACTTAGGCTCTCTAGTTCATTATCCTGTGTATTTTACATCTCCAAAATCACATGCGTATCATCTATCTGCTTTAGGAGGCAGAGAGTATTTTTACATTTTGCAGGAAAGGAAGGAAAGATTGGGAGAAGCTATATGATATCTCAGAGTTTTGTGCAGAACATTTCTGGAGTTAATTCAAGACCTCTCCTTATACAACCACTTTAAGGGCACCTGGAGTTTTAAAATGCATGCTACCATCTCCTCTCTGGCACAGAACAGAAGTCATTTCCCAAACGTAGTTTTGTGTCCTTCTTACCCACTCCCATCACCCTAGCATTTGCCTCTCCAGTTGTAATTTTTGGTTTATTCATCTGTCTCCCACACTAGCTTGTAAATTCCTCTGGGATAAGAGGTAATTTTCTCTTTCCCCCAACTTAAAATGGTTTTCCTGGGTTGTAAACTGTATTAGAAAAGATTGCATTTTCAGCAACTAAGTCTAGTGGAGACAGGAGATCCCTAGGGTCAGCTGAATCTGGGTGAAATTGTAACTATTGTAATTTGATATTTCAGCGGTTTGGACTAGAGCCAGATAGGTTATTTTTCCAAATGAGCCATGTCCAGGTAGTTCCTGATATTTTAAGCATCATGATGACAATGTCAAGTAATATGTTACATCCTAGACTGAAAAATCTTAATAACTGCAGAGCAGATGTGAACTTTTTCTTTCTTCATACCTCTAGGCTCAAGAGCATGGATGCCAAATCCATACTCTCTGGTTGAAATGGAAATATGTGGGGATTGGCCTAAGTTTAATGAATGAAAACAGCATAAAAAGAACATGTAAATATTTACAACAACTAAAATTGTAAAGTGTGGTTTACAATTGGGGACAGGCTGGCTTTCGGTGAGGTCAGATGGTGGAAGAGAAGCCCAGAAAGGAGAGTCAAGGGCCACTCACACTGTCTCTCCCTCCTCTAGAACTTCCTTCCTCTTGGGTCACCATCTTTACACTGAAAACACAGAGACTGCAGAAGTCACCGTGTGCAGTGATTAAGCATGATGAATTCCACATCTTATTCACTGGACCATGGAAAACATTGCCCACTTAAGTCTGGTTCAACACGTCGCCACTTAATACAAGTCAATTCTTCCTTCACAGTTGAGTCACAGAGTAAAAGATTTATGATTTTTAATGGTGAAAAGAAAGATAAGAGCTCACTGAGGCAAGTGCAAAAGAGACAGCTGTAGGCAGCTGTGGGCATCCCACCAGTTCCAAGACCAGAGGAAAACTGATCCAAAGATGGGTCTGCCAGACCAAGAGTGAAAGCCAGGGATGGCACCATTGACAACGTGTGCAGATCACTTTTCTACTCTCCACAGTTGTACTCCTTAAGTTCAGTATGTTGACATTTGACCAGCCTCATCTGTCTTACATCTCTAACACACACACACACACACACACACACACACACATGCACGCATACAGGTGTGGGCCTTCAGCTTGATGGCGGAAAACAGAGAGCAACTGAAGTTTGTTTGACACGAGAGATTGAGCCTCTCTCCAGCAGAGTATGGGGAACTGTGGTGACCTGCTGTTTGTAGAAGTTTTCTCTTAATTGCTGAGATCCTGGGTCTTTCACTGGAAGATAATGAATGGGTTTGTGGCCCAACATTTGTCTCCAGTTAATGTCTTTCTCAGTGGTGCTGGCTCCTCCAAAGTCAATGAGGGTACGTTGGGTGGGTGAGCTCCTGATGTTGTGACCTAGATGAGACTAGAAGCATCTCCCTAAAACTGTAGGGCATTTTCTCTTGTGACTGCAACAGATGTGCTCTGGCCATAAGCTCCCCACGTGCTCTGAATGTTGGCGGGTACAGCAGTATCCCCCAGCGCAGGTGTGGCGCATGCATGATGTTGGTCCTTCTAGCTGTAGATGAGCCCTGATTGCAAGTATCCCAAGTGATCTGCGACGAGAAACAGCATTGTTTCCTCTGGCACCTGTTTTTCTTAGTGTTATTATCTGCTCAATAGTAACAGGTATGCTTTGAATGATAGGGAAGGGGCTTCTGACCATAAGCAGGAAGAAAACGGTCCCCCAGGGCAGATTTGCTTTCCATAGAGTTGGCCTTTCCAACTGTAACAGGGGATAGACCCTGATGCTCAAGTTAAGCCTCACCAACAAGAGTAGTAGTGCTAGGTGTCCTCCTCAGTCCTCAAGCAAGCTGAGTGCTCCAGATGCAAAGCTGGAGCATGAGCATACCCCAGAGCTGCCACTACCCACATGGGACATGGATCCTGCAAAAGTAAGTGGGTCTGCAGTGGTATTGGCGACAGGAAACTGCTAGGCATCCTGATTAGGGTCTAGAGCTAGAAGTGGTAACTAAGCCAATGGGGAAAATACCTGGGATGTCACCAAATGCCAGCTAGGTAATGTCAGGGATGCCAAAGGTGGAATATTGGGGGGGCAAACCCTCAGATGGAGTTATGTGACCAGCGGGTGACTGTGCTGCAAGGAAGTTAAGTCTGAAGCTTTTGTTGAGAAAGAGCCATCACAGCTGGTGATTCAGGCTGCAACTCACTAGGGAACCCAACTGTGGGCTTAGGGGTAGCTCCTGGAGCAAAGGAAAAGCTGAAACTTGCAGCTGGGCCACTGACTGACTGTGCAGGCAGCTGGTGGGTGCTGAGGTTGAAGTAATGCTGATACTGGGTGGCATGTTCTCAGAACAAGGAAGCACCATGGAAAATGGAAAGAAGCTCTCACTGAAGACTGCAGAAGATATGATGGGAAGAGGGAAATCTGGGGAGGAGGCATGGTATGTATATCAATTCCATCAGCATCAAAGACTGAGTCTACAGGCTGAATCTACAAAGGTGCTGACTAGTGGAGTGGAGGCTTCTGGAAAGCTGTGCTAGGTAGGCCAGTACAGATAGGGTCACTGGGGAGAGTGGCTCCTGACTAGCCCCTATCAGGGAACCCAAATATGGGCTGAAGGGTGACTCCTGTGCCAAAGAAAAGGCTGAAAGTTGGGGTGGGGTTATTGACCATGATTGCATGTAAGCTGAGGATATCTGTTCCACATTACAAATGACCTGGTCAAATGAGAGGGAGCCCAAGTTCATCCCAGAGCCTGAGGGAGACCTGAAGAAGCAGCTTAGTGGGGAATGGTGTTCATGCCAGTCACGCCAATGTCCAAAGCTGGCTGGTGGGTCAAGTTTGCAGATGTGCTGGCTGAAGGGGTAGAAGTGACTGGGAAAGGAGACATGGAATGGCTAGTAAAGCAGGTGGATACTGGAGGAAGTCTGGTGAAGGGGTCTGCATGAGTAAGGTGGAGAATCCACACACACAGATGTAGGTGACTCCTTGCTGTCAAAGACTTGAAGGACAGATTGAGGTGTTAGAAGGTGCAGGGAAGTCAAAATCAGAAGACCCAGTAGCTATAACTGGAGAAACAGAATGCAAAGGGCTTCCATGCTTGTTCCTAAGTGAATTTCCCAAATATGGGCTTGAACTTAAAGAGATCCATGGGGAGAACAAGAGAAAGAAAGGTAGGAATTGTGGATTTTATTACAGAATCGATATCTGGTGTTGGGGTAGGTACAGAGGCAGACAGGATTGAGGCCTGGCAAGAAGGTCAGGCAAGTTAGTAATCGAGATTGTGCCTACAGTTGGAATCTGCAAATAAAAGTAGCCAAGGGCAGAGAATCTGCAGTCTCCTCTGAAGACAGAGAGAAAGCACAAGGGGTCTGAGTGGCACTCTAGTCCAAGATGGGCTTAGTTTTATCTTGCAAGAGGATAATTTTCCATTGGTACTCAGCTTTCTTCTCTAAGCTGAGGTCCCAGCAACAACTATACCAAAACACTTATGCTAAAGGAGCAGGGGCAGACAGCGGCAGCCCAGGCAGCATCAACAACCTTGACATTTTCCATTTACAAGGCCTTCAACTCAAGATGTGGGTGGAGAATTCTTCCTTGATGGAGTCGCTGTTTAGGGTTTCAATTTCTTCCTGGTTCAAACTTGGGAGGTTTTATGCTTCCAGGAATTTATCCATTTCTTCTAGGTTTTCTAGTTTGTGTGCATAGAGGTCTTCGTAATTATCTCTGAGGGTTCTTACCTTGACCATGTCTTCGGAAGCTTTTTTCCCTGCATCTTCTTCCCTGGCTCAGCAAGGCTGGGGAGCTGGACCCATGGCCTGCATCTAGCACCTCCTGTGCCCATCTCTTGAGCAGCAGGGAGCATGATGCCATGGGCAGAGAGCCTTGCTGCACCTGGATCTCTCTGCAAATGCGCAAACACCTGCAGCAGGGTTGTATGAGCTGGTGATGGTGCTGCCTTTGGTGAAGGAGCTACTGGGCCGACCGTCTTCATCCAGCACTCCTTTCTTACCAACACTGTCTTCTGGGAATTTGGAATTGAGATTTCCCGTCAGACGCTGAAAATTACGCTGAAGAAAGTGAGGACTCCAGTGATGTCCGGAAGCCTAAATTATAATGGTACACTCCCACTGTATGTGGGGCTGTTTCTCTCACCATCCTCCTCTTTTGCTAGTCCTTCCTGGCACTCTCCTAGGGCTCTCAGCTCATTTTGTAATGGTCAAAAATGTGGGGGTGGGGGATCCTGGATGACAGTTCACCAGGTAAAGACAGTCAAGTCCATTCGTGTCCTGGAGGAAGAATCTTGTTGCCAACAGACAGCGCTGGCTTCTTGTGAGAGAGGCGCCAGGACACTAAAGGAAGGCTCCCCGGAGAGGAGCACTGAGCCCGCTGCATGGGACATTGCTCTCAACGGTGAAGCCAAACCTAGAACGTGTAGACTCTGGATCCTGGTTTAACCGGTTGGTGAACAGGCCGAGGACAGGCTCGACTCAGGGCAGCGGGGTGATGCGGACCAGACCGCGGAACACAGCAAGCAGGGAGAAGGCAAGGCAGGGACGCAGCTTACTGGGGAGGTCACCCATGAGAGCAGTTTGCGCTTTCCGCGGCTCTTGTAGTGCTGAGGGAGACTCGCAGAGGTATCCCGGCTGCCCTCTCCTCCGAGGCCAGCATGCACTATCTGTCGCATGCTTCTGACGCACCACTGGACGTGTGACATAGAAAGAGCACGCCAGCAAAGGGCGCGAAGAAAATGCGTCAAGGGTCAATGGCAAGGGCGAGGCCCAGGCCGGGGTCTGCGGAGCCCTCATCAAGCAAGTCCCTCAGACTTCTCCCTGCCGCCGCTACTGAGATGACACCAGCCTTACTTTTGGATGATGGAAACAGTTCTATCTTATTTAAGTTGATGTCTACGTTTGTCAAAACTTGCCAAACTGAGGATCGCTTGAGCCTGAGAATTTGAGGCTGCAATGAGGTATGAACACGCAGGTGAACTGCCATTGCACTCCAGCCTGGGAGGTATAGTGAGACCCTTTCTCAACAAACAAACAAAAAACGTACCGATTGTATACAGCAAATGGGTGTCTTTATTTTATGTAAACTGTACCATTGAAGGGTTAATTTGAAAACCATTTGATGATGGAGATGCAGCCTATCATTTCAAAATCATTGCTTTAGGGGTAGATTTGCTACAGAGATGAAATTGACAAAATCCAGGAAACAAGGGTAAAGCCTGTTGATAAGTGTTCTGGGTTTATAAGACATTTTAGAAGATTTAGTCAGAAAAGATTAATGCAAATGTAGTGGCATGGCAGGCAATGGGAAGAGAGGATAGCCAGGCAAGACAAGGAAAGCAACACAGCAAGTGGAAGAGGTTTTGTGAACATATACACCAAGGTGACTGGCCCTTCTCAGAGCATCCACTCCTACATCCACGGAGAAGGCTTTGGAGAATGACATCCCAACTCCTGATACACATGCCTAGACGGAGGGGCCCTGACTCAGGCTGGACTAATTTCTTTCTAGATTGAGCTAATCAGCACACAGAGATAACAGTTCAGTTCTTACAAAGAATCACTTATGGGTGGGGCTGTCTTGGCTTCTCTATGCTAGCAAGTCCCCGGACACCAGTTTACCAAGATACCCTCCCTACCACCACCAATACTGATAGATCAGAGCTCAGGACACTGTCTCCCCCAGATTGACAATTTGCTAAAACAAACCAAAACAATATTCTCCAGAAGAATTTTTAAAGGACCCAGGGTCTCATGGCATATTATTCAAAATATCCAGGACATAATCCCAAATTACTCATTATACAATGAATAAGCAAAATCTAATATTCAGCAGGTGCAAACCATGAGATGACACAACTGCTAAAATTATGAAAGACTTTAGAGACGCTATCATATTTGATAAAGCAAGCTGGTGAAGAAATAAAAACAAATAAGGAAGCTACCATAATGATGTTCCAAGATGTAAGGATGATAATTGTTAGAAAAATGGAAAAATAAAACTTTCCAATGAAGAAATAGTATTAATGGCTATAATTCATAGTTTATTTTCCCCTGCTTAATGGCACAGTTACACTCCATTTCCTAGTCTTCCTTACAGTTAGATGTGACTATGCAACTGAATTTAACTGATGGCTTGAGTGGAAGTGACTTTATAGAAATAAATATGTACCCTGCATCCCCTTTTTCCACTTTTGCCATCTGGTTGAAGACAATGAGACCTGAATTTAGAGCCACAATATGGAAGAGCCTGGGTTCCGGAGCCACCGTCTCGAGAACAAACATCTGCATCCCATTGGTAAGGAAAATTACACAGATAAGAAGTCTCATTCTGTTGTCGTTGAACCATTGCATATCTTGGGATTTCTTTGTTATAGCAATTTAACCTGTCCCAACTTGATAAACTGTTACTCTGGAGATAACATTGAAATTGACATTTGTAAATTTTTCCTCTGCATATATAAGTGTGATCAATATCGACATCTATTAGATATATGAAGTCTTAAGGAAATTAGGACATTGACTTAAATCTCTTCCATAAAATAATACTCAAGTTTCCAAGTAATGCAAAATATTTTTTTCAAAAGAATGGTGAAACTTTTCTTTTTACTTTTGATGGTCCAGTTTTTATAAAGGTGGTTTTTGAATATTGTCAAAAAAAAAAAAAGAGAAATCGCAGTTGTAAAAAAGAAAACCAAATACAAGAACTGAAAATTGTAATACAGTGAATTTAAAAATTCTGCATAGTTGCTCAATGGCAAAACGATAGCAAAAAAAAAAAAAAAAAGATATAAAAGAGACCCAGTAAAACAATAGGGAGATAAAACAGAAAAAATAACAGAGACTCAGGAACCTGTGGGAAAATATTTAAAAATCTAATATTCAAGACATTAATGCGCCAAAGGAAGGAAAACGAGGGAGTTACCAATATGGAAAAGTAGAAAGCTAAAGTGAATACTATAGTATTGTATTAGAAATGGAGGAACCAGTAAAAAATTAGAATTTTAATATAGATGATTCATTCATGTCTTAGTTCAGGCTGCCATAACAAAATGCCATAGACTAGGTGGCTTAAACAACAGAAATTTATTTTCTCACATTTCTGGAAACTGGAAGTCTGAGATGAGGGTCTTAGCATGGCAGGTTGCTGGTGAGGGCTCCCTTCCTAGCTTATAGATAGCTACCTTCTCACTGTGTCTTCAACTGGGGGAGAGGGAGAACGAGCTCTGTTCTTATAAAGGCACTAATTTCATCATGAGGTCCCTACCTTCATCACCTCATCTAAACCTAATTACCCTCCAAAGACCCAATCTTCAAATACCATCGTGGTGGGGGTTAGCGCATCAACATATGAATTTGGGGGGTGACACAATTCAGTACATAGCAGTTCATAAGTATAAAAATATGTGGGTTTGTGTATGGGTATGTTTCATGATTCAGTCTGTTAAAGAGGGTACCTAGCCTTGAGGACACTCCAGTAGTAATGTGCACAGCTAGCACCTGGTTCTTAGTTTCCTAAATACTATTCTATAATACAAGAAACCTGGAATCTTTCCAAAACTTGCTGACTTCAGACTGGATTGAAAATTTTCAGATGAATCTGAGATACCTCATACTAAAAAATAAGAAAATGGTCAAAGAACAGTGGGGCAATGTCAGTACAACACAGAAGCCACATCGGAGGGCCTCCCGCTGGCCAAATGAGGAAAAATCTGAGCATAAAATAATGATAACAGATTATGATTTATAGAATAAAATAAAAATCCATGAGATTTGTGGTGATGTAAATGAACAAATACATATATATAGAAATAACTTAGATATAAGGGGAATCTATTCCTTTCACTGGAATGCCAATTAATAAATGTAGAAGGAATAATGAAATTAAAAATTCATCTTTTGATAACAATCATAATTAATTTAGCAAAACATGAATCATCAATAGTTTCTAAAACTTGTGGGTGAAATTGTGATGAGAATTAGAATATTTACATGGTCTTAAATACTTACATGGTCTTTTTCCATTTGTCATTAACAAATTCTATAAAATAAGTTTATTATTTACAAATGAAAAAATAATGATTTTATAGTTAGAAACCTGGGAGACACATGTTAACCAAATATCAAAGTTATCAGCAGTAATGGGATGACTTGACAGCATGTTCTTACTGGTGTGACACAGTGAAAATTGTACAGATAATCCCAAACCTAAGATGGTTTGGTTTAACAATTATTTTTGACTTTACAATAGTGTGAAACTGACACACATTCAGAAGAAACCATACTTTAGTACACTATTCAATAAATTATATGAAATATGCAGCATCTTATCATCAAATAGTCTTTGTGATAGATGATGTTGCCCAAATGTAGGTGTTCAGAGCATGTTTAAGGTAGGCTAGACTCAGCTATGATGTTTGGAACGTTAGGTGTATTAAATGCATTTTTGACTTACAATATTTTCAACTTACAATGGGTTTATCAAGATGTAACTGTCATATGTAGAGGATCATCTGTATTTACTGTATCACTGCTATGATACTCCTGCCAAAAATAAATAATTTGAATTTAGTCATGAAGAAACAACAAAATGAAAATGACGTATGTTTCACAAAACACATGGTCTGAAGGAATGACTGGATAAAGAAAGTGTGGTGCATATATACAATAGAATATTATTCAGCCATAAAAAAGAAGAAAAGAAGAAAATCCTGCCATTTGTGACAATATGGATGAATCTAGAGGACATTATGCTAAGTGAAATAAGCCAAACACAGAACAAACAAACACTGATCTTATTTATATTTAGAATGTAAAAAAGAACCTAGAGAGTAGAATGATGGTTGCTATGGTCTGGGAATGGGTTTACGGGAAGACTGTGATCATAGGGCACAAACTTTCACAAATAATATAGGAGGTATTAAGAAATTATTTTAGCAGTTAGCAAAGGTAAAAGGTCCTCAGTAAGATTTTTTCTTTTAATAAAAAGCAGCCCCCAAACCATTTCTTTTCTAACAAAAAGAAGCCTGAAAAGTCGAGCTGAAAGCATAGATTAGCCTGCATATGTAAATGGAGGCAGCTGTACTAAAAGCCAGGATCACCCAATATGGTGATTCCCACTCCCTTTTCTGTGTCACCACTTGTGCAGGTTTCATGGCACTGGCCAGGTAAAGCCATGTGTGCAGGTGTCATGGTGCAGCCAGGCAGAGGCTGCATTTGCATAATAAAAGATCAGGGTGTGAGGGCCAGTCTTTTTGGGGGCTATGTAAATGGCACACCTGGTCAAACCAATCCCCTGGGGCCTATGCAAACAGACACGTCTCCTCAAGTTTCCCAATATAACCTACAGCTCTCCTTCAAGCGGAGCTTTCCAATGGGATTCCTCCTCCCTCTTTGTGGGGGAACCGTTCTCTTCTTTCATGCCTATTATTATTAATTATATATTATAATATATAAATATAATTATATATTTATATATTAATATAATATATAACATATTGCTATTATATATTATATATTATGAGATATATATTTTATATAATGTATTATATATTTTAAAGATTATTATATATTATATATTTATATAGTATATATTATATAATAGTATATTATTGATATATTTTATATTATGATAATTATTAATTTATTAAGAAGCAAAAATAGATCATCTATTTTTTCTCTAAAAAGAAAATTTTCCTCTCCTTAACCCACTCCATGTGTGTGAGTTCATGTCGCTAATCTTCATAGCGCAAGAAGACAAACCACAGGTATTTCCCCAGACAATGAAGCTGCTTCCATAAGATTAACAAATTCTGGGAATGGATGAATTTGTTGGATGTAATGTAGAGTATGGGTGATGATGAATGGGTTAATTAATTTATTTATGATAATTGCTACACAATGTGTATCTAACCATGACACTGTACACCTTAAATATGTACAACATTTATTTGACAATTAAATATTTTAAATTAATTTTTTAAATGTCAACTTCATGAAAATTAGGGAAAACTAAGGATCTACTCTAGATTAAATGGGTCTAAAGGAACATAACAACTAAATGCAATGTATGATCTTGGAGTGGCACTAGAACCTGGAAAAAAAAAGTTATTTAATGCTCCCCTTCCTGCAGCTTTGTGTATAGAACACATTATTAAGGCAATTGACAATGTTTGAGTACGGTCAATAGGAACCAATAATTTACCTCATCAATATGAATTTTCTAAACTTTAAATTACACTGTAGTATAAAAGAAAATGTCTTTTTTTAAAGAAATTATGCATTTAAGTGTTTAAGGAATTGGAGCAACATATCAACAGTGTATTATCAAATACTAAGTAGAAAGTGTAATAGAGAAAAACATACCATTTACAATTGCAACACACTCTAAGATACCAAGGAATAAATATATAACTGTTATAAAATGTCCTAGAATTAGCAAAATTAGCAAAGAATAGCTAAAGAAATAAATAGATTTACTGTTTTCATGGATAGATTTAATATCCTAAACAATCCAATTCTTCCCAAAGTAATCGCTAACACCAATAGGATTCTAATAAAACTTTGAATGGTATTTCTATAGAATTAAACAAACTGATTCTAAAGTTAATTTATTAATGAGAACCAAAAATAGATAATCTATTTTTCCCTAAAAAGAAAAAAAAAGGATCTTCCCTTATAAATATTATTATGGTAATTTAGACAGTGGAGCATTGCCACAGCAAATGAAAAAATTGAACAATGCAATAAAATTCTGTGGCCCAGGCTGGAGTGCAGTGGCCGGATCTCAGCTCACTACAAGCTCCGCCTCCCGGGTTTAAGCCATTCTCCCGCCTCAGCCTCCCGAGTAGCTGGGACTACAGGCGCCCGCTTCCTCCCCCGGCTAGTTTTTTTTTTTTTTTTTTTTGTATTTTTTAGTAGAGACGGGGTTTCACCGTGTTAGCCAGGATAGTCTCGATCTCCTGACCTCGTGATCCGCCCGTCTCGGCCTCCCAAAGTGCTGGGATTACAGGCTTGAGCCACCGCGCCCGGCCCGAGCCTGTCTTCTTGACGAAACTTTAGTCAGGCTCCTCCGAGTTCCTTTCCCTACTCACCTTCATTCTTGACCAGTTGAGCCTAGTTTTAGCAAAGAATATTGCTATTCTAGTTTATTAAGAATTAGATATAACCCTTTACCTATGGTATAAAATGACAGACATCTTAACCTATAAAATAAATTAAGGGTTGACATCTAATCAAGTTCCTCTTCTCCCTCACCCTGCCCACGAGCTATAAATCTCCATTGATCCGTCTTATATTTGGAATTGATTTCATTCTTTCTACCCTACTGTAATAGTTTCTCCCCTATTGTGATAGTGTTGTGCAAAACTTGTCTTGTTATTTTTGATAAAAATTAGGATTTTTTTTTCTTTAACAGTAGTAAAAGTAGATATTTAAATCTTTGGGGAAATGGAAGATTTTTTTTTTTTAATTTTGGTGTGAGAGTTGTATTCAGACAATTGGCTTCAGACCTTCATGCCACAAATGATGATGGTGATTAAAATCAAATGAACTGTTTTTTTATTTTATAGGTTAAGATGTCTGCCATTTTATACCATAGGTAAAAAAAAATCAAATGAAATAAAGATGTGAAAAATAAAAACTTCAATATTTTAAATTTAGTACTAATTAAACCTTAGTTGACCAGAGAACACAGAATTTGTTTTCAGGAACCCTGAGAGTCTATACAACTTTAGCACATATAAAGCCCTGGATTGGCCATTAGTCTTTGCTTGAGTAAATAAGAAAGACTAGGCCAGGGGCGATGGGTCATGCCTGTCATCCCAGCATTGTGGGAGGATCACTGGAGTCCAGGAGTTTGAGACCAGCCTGGGAAACAAAGTAAAACCCTGTCTCTACATAAAATAAAAATGAAAAAACAAAAAAGAATAAAAGAGGAGTGGTTATACATACATTAGTCACCATAGAATATATTGGTTTTTGTTATCATGAAGTTTAGTTTCTGCCTGTGAAAGGAAAATAAATCTTGGGGTCCCAAAATCACCAACCTAAAGGGAAATGTCAAGCTGAGAACTGCTTAAGGCAAATCTCCTTCCCATTGTATTCAAAGTCACCCATCTACTCACGGACATAAATGCATATCTGATTGCCTCCTTTGGAGAGGCTAATCAGAAACTCAAAAGAATGCAACCATTTGTCTCTTATCTACCTACGACCTTCTTGCCTTTTCCAATCGAACCAATGTTCGTCTTACATATGTTTTGATTTATGTCTCATGTCTCCCTAAAATGTATAAAACCAAACTGGGCTCTGACCACCTGGGGCCTCCTGAGGCTATGTCACATGCATGTGGCCTCAACCTTGGCAAAATAAACTTTCTAAATTAACAGAGTCCTGTCTCAGATATGTTTATTAAAAGAAGTAAATAATTTTCCTAATATCATAAAGTTTTTTTTTAAATGCCAAGACTGTTTCCTTCTAACTTTGTAATTATTAATATTTAATATAAAAATTGTGTTTTAGAATGTTTGTTATAGGAAAATGTGTTTGTCCACGTAGAGCTGTGAACTGTTTCCATCAAAGCTCTTACTTTCACACATTTTGTGATATTGAGTCTGCTGATTATATACTCATTTACCTTGTCAAAAATATCTCAACCAATATAAAACATATCATGTATTCTCTTAAAATTAGAAATGTAGATAATGAAATTCCTCCATATAGACGTCATTTTATAAGTAAATTCCAAAAGAATAACTCCAAAATACAATGGAATATCTGGATTTCCTATGACAATATCAAGTAAAAATAACTTTGAAACTCTTAGAAAAATGTGTAGGAGAATATTTTTTGTGTTTAACAGGTGAAAAAGACACATACATACACACACAACAAGAGAAAAATTGACAAAACAAAAAATTCTGCAATAACAAAGGCAAAATAAAAAGATAAGAAATATATTTGAAGGAGGTATTTGCAATATATATGTGTGTACATATCAGTTATTAAAATATATAAAATAACTTTTAAATTTAAATCTTAAAAGACAAATATTATATCAATTTTTGTATCACTTAGAGAAGCTGCATATGATATAAAAAGCAGCTCACAAAAGAATAAATCAAATTACCAAAAAACATGAAACTCAATTACACAAAGATGAGAAGAAAGCCAACTTGTGAAAGTTACTTTTTAAAAAAATAATTCTCAGAGTAGAAAATAAAAAGTCTGGTGTACCTAATATTGGCTAGGATTTTAAACACAAAGGAAACCTTCCCTACAACTCATAAAAATTTACACTGGTAAAAACATTGTGTACAATATTTTGGCAGTATCTAGTAAAGTTTAAAACTTCACTGTGTCTTCATAGTGACTCCTCAATCCTACTTTTGGTGTGTACTGTAGAGAAATTCTCACAGATGGACAACACCCAAAATGATAGGGATCTCTGTTGTAGCAAGGTAATAAAAAATCGACAGCAATTAAATGGCCATCAATAAAATAGCAAACTTGCATATGCACATGTTGAAATATGATATAGCATTTAAAATCAGTGGACTTGATTCATATGCAGCAAGGAAAGAAGTTGAAAATCTAATGTTGAGCTAGAAATGAAGGTTGCATAAAGAATAACATCCTTGAAGTTTGTAAACAGAAATACAGAAAGCTATGTATATATTGTCAACTCTTCCCAAATATAGCATAAAAAATATACAGTATATGTGATGGTTTATTTTATGTGTCAAATTTTCTAGGTTATGGTACTCAGGCAGATATTTGGTCAAAGGTTATTCTAGACATTTCTAAGAAGTTATTTTTCAAATAAGATTAGTATTTATATCAGTAGACTGTTTTAGTAAACCATTTTTTCTAATTGGATGAGGTTTGTTTTATCCAATCAGTTGAAAGTCTTAATAGAAAAAAGACTGACCTCCCTTGAGCTAAAAGGAATTCTGCTGATAGACTTTCATTAGCCTTAAATTAAACACCAACTCTTCACTAAGTCTCCAGCCTACCAGACCACCCTGCAAATCTTGGACTTGCCAGCCTCTGGATCACAGACCTATTCCTTAAAATAAATCTCTCTGTATGGATATATAGACACGGATAGAGATATAAAGATAGAAATAGATTGATCGATTGATTCATTAATTGATAAATAGATAGATATCACCTATTGGTACTGTTTTTCTAAAGAACCCTGACTAATAGAGTAATTAAGCCTCAAATCACTCACAAAATATGCCATAGGTTAAAATATCTGTTAAAATGTGAAGCGAACTTCATGTTAGTGGATGCTTCTGAGGAGAGAAAGAAGCAAATGGGTAGGAGTCAATAATGAAAACTTTGCTTTTATCCTTGAGTTTTATTAAAATACATATCACTATATACATATACTTATCTCAAGCAAAAATGTCAAAATATTAACAATTAATTTGAAAAGGAAAGAACGTGAACACAATTTTCATTATTCAATATGCTTTTCAATATCTTTAAGCACTACAAAATAAACCAATAAAAAGACGCTGCATGAGTGAGCAATTTTATCCCAATCATTTAAATGGTGTTATACGTTGTATATGCAGTTCTGATTCACAGGGCCCGAAAGTGGCTTCAGTGAAATATCTCTTATGCTTCCCTGAAACTGCACTTTGATTTCATGTTCATTCAGCAATATTCCGCCTCCTAGTGCTATCACTAAGACTGAGGAAAAAGTGCCCTGGGTTGAGAACAAATGTTTTTGATAACTAAAATGATGATATTCGATTGAAAATCTGTAACTTTAAATCTGGTTTATTCTTCTATCTCTATAAATCTAGTTAATGTAGATTTGTTCTCTAGGTCTGGCAACTTCCAATTTTCCAGGAGGAAAAAATAAGGTAGCTTTTAATCTAGCAATTCTGAGAATGGGATGGGGCTATGCCAACTCCCCTTCCTCACCCATAGTTTCAGACCTGTCACAAACCAGGTTTCCTTTCTCCCTGAGTACATATATGCAGGATGTTTGGTAGAGCTTGTTTACTACTGAATTTAAATGTGTTAATAGTAAAAATGGAATCCAATATCAAATAAGTTTGGGAATTACTGAGTTAAACAAAATTAAGTGGATTTTCTTCATGGCAGCATTGCACAGAGCCTTTTTGCATACTAATGTATGATATACTCCATGAATTTTCTAAAGAAAGATATGACATGTGACATGTCTTTTACTCATGTCATCTTTTTGTATAAAGTGTCTCTGAGACTAGTGTCTAGTATGACATTATGGGAAATTCTAATATAAATACCATCAGTATCTTTGGGGGTTGAATGAATTTTAAAATAAATTGTCTCTGCATATAAGAAGAAAGTATTTTAAACTTACTCATTTTTCCTTGTCTCTTGTGAGAGAAAAAACATTGTGCCTAATATGATGATAGATGACAGCTGGCCACCATTCTCTGTTTGACAAGCTGTCTAGAACTTGAGGTCAGTATTAAGTCACCTTTACTTTCTTCAACAGACCTTGCTAGGTGGCAAGTGAGCCAAAGACAGAGAATATGCTGGAAATTCCTGCCTCACAGAAAAACAAGTGTGACAGACATTTCTAGAAACAAGCTTTTCTTTTGTCTCCGACACCTTAAGACAACTTAGTTCTTCCTATTTGTAGAGACAGTGAGCTGTCTTCTGCTGTACAACTAAACATATGCATGCACACACACACACACACATACACACACCCTCCTCACTCTGCCCCACCATAACATGCAATAAAGTGATGAGCTTCCAAAGAGTTACCTATTTTGTGAGGACAGCACCCTGCCAGTTATTCCCAAAAGCAGCTAATTTTCATGTTTTAATGGCATTACAGAAAATTCATTCCCCACTCTTGTTAATACAAGGTCATCTGACCATGGTACAGCTCTGTTGATGGCTTCATCAGTCCTGTCTTCATCTGAGGTCAGTCAGCATTTCCCCCAGCTCAGTTCAGCTTCCAAGAGCTCTCTAATCTGACCCTCTGTATTTCAGTGCACAGAAAGCTGGTGAGCAGGCACAGCAGAGAGAGAAGGGGTAATAGAAATAAACATTCTTCTTATAAAGAGTTATTCACAAGAGTTTGAATTTGAGGTGACAGTGAAAAAGAAAAGCAATTTCGTAAGGTTTTATTTTTGGTAAGGTTTTTATTTTATATTTTTTTGTCTTCATTACCTAACATTCACAGGTGGTTTTCATTATTAACATCTAAGAAAATCAGAGGCAGCTATGATGTTGCAGTATGTTGAGTTTGAATTCAATTTATGGTTCTAAAACACTGAACATGGAAATTTAGGAAAGTCACCAATTCTATTAATTTAATTTCATCATTTTCAAAAGAGGGATGTAATAACTGTGGCAGATTTCATAAGTTTGGTTCACTGCATCCCCATTCTAAATATCTCTGCTGGCCCATTGTATTAGTCATGGTTTTCTAGAGAAATAGAATAAATATATATATGGGAAAAGACAGAAAATGAATACATGTAGAGAGAGAGAGAATATACACCACACATACACACACCAGTGGCATAATTACAATTCAGTCTGAGTCCAAAGTCCTAAGAATCAGGGGGCAGATGGTGTAAGTCCCAGTGTGAGTCCAAAGGCCTGCAAACCAGAAGTGCCAATGTTCAAGGGCAGGAGGAGATGGATGTCTCAGCTCAAGCAGAGAGAGTAGTGAATTTGCCTTTTCTCCATTTTTTGTTCTATTCCAGCCTTCAATGGATTGATGATATTCACCCACACTGGTGAGAGTGATCTTTTTCTTTACTTTTTTTTTTTTGGTGGGGGGGGCGGGGGGCGGAATCACATTCTGTCACCCAGGCTGGAATTCAGTGGAACCATCATAGCTCACTGTAACCTTGAAAAACTGGCCACAAGCAATTATCCTGCCTCAGCTTCCCAAAACCACTCGTGGTTACAGGAGTGAGCCATTAAGCCTGGCCAAGAGTTACCTTCTTTACTCAGTCTACTGATTCAAATGCTAATCTCTTTCAGACACACCCTCAAAGACACACCTGGAAATAATGTTTTGCCAGCTACCTGGGGATTCCTTACCCCAATCAAGTTGACACGTAATATTAGCCATTGCAACCATGTACTATTATATTTTCTAGAAAGCCAAAACTACAACCAGACCTTTCAATAATGCACCTTTTAGGCAGAGTTGGCCATGTGTCATGATTCTGGGCAATCAGACAGAATCATTTGGAGTTTATGGAAAGGCTATGCTTTCCTCACCCAGTCACCACCTAATCCTCTATCCCCTACCTTCTTTGCCCTGCCTAGAGTTTATGAGAAAGGCTATGCTTTCCTCACCCAGTCACCACCTAATCCTCTATCCCCCACCTTCTTTGCCCTGCCTAGAAAATTGTTGAAATAATAGACTAGAACAGCCAATATAAGACCACGAAAGGAAGAGCAAAAGAAACGTCAAACCTCAGCCCTGTTTTCCTTGAGCCATTGTAACACTGGTCCTTATATCCCAACAACATATATTTGCCACACAAAAGAGAGAATATGGATTGAACAGGGGAAAGGATAACAAGGCTTAAGAACATTACCGTTTGACAGGAAAATAAGGTATAAAATGCTTCTGATGCTAGAAATAGGCTATGAGGGAGAAATGAAGGTGGAGGAGAGATGTAAAGTTCTTAACACCTCCCTTCTGTCAATACCAGGGAGTAAGGTAGGAAGTTGAGTAGCAGAGACACCAGAGATATATAACATCTTTCCCATGGAGGCAATTTTGCCCTTTGATTCCAAGATCTGTGAAACTTGTAAGTGCTTTTGAATCCAGCTTCTTTAAATATAACACACATAGGAATTACCTAAGGTTTTTATTAAATTGCAGATTCTGACTTATCAAGTCTAGAGAGGGGCCTAATATTTCTCCTGTCTGACAAACAGCCAGGGGATACCAATACTACTACACATTACACTTTGTGTAGAAAGGGTCTGGAAGGCCAGGAATGTGAAGACTTCATCTTTTGATGTGGTAGAACAAGTAAGACATGGGATGGTGTGGGAGATGAATCGGGTATTGAATTGCCACACATGTTAAATAAAATGATTTTCATTAGTTTTATTTATTTTACTTCCTTTGAAGGATGTAAGAGAAAAGAAAGGAAGTGGAGTAAGTCACTTGGTAGGAGGCTGGGACCCTAGTTCATGAAAACAATTTAGGAATTTTTTGAAAGTCCAGAAATGTCTCATACCCCATTGTTGATTAGATGCTTGAGGTTTCCTCTTTAACACTACTAAGATCTTCTACACATCAAAAGGTCTTTGATTAGTAGGGATTTTGTTAGTTTGTTTTAGTGTAACAAGTGGGACCATACACAAAGAGCTTTGAGTGGATTCGTACAGTAACTGAATAGAGGAAGCACAAAGCATGAGCTAGAGGCCATGAAACGTAAGTCTCTTAAAAAGTTAACAGTCATTGGATGGAGACAGGAATTTTCACAAGTTGTAGAATGGGAGTCTGAACCAATGCAATTTATATATTGAGACAGAAAAGTTCCAGCTATCTCTTAAGTTACATTTGCATCTAAGAAACACGTGAGAAACAGCAAACATTAGAACAAATAAATAAAAGCATTATAAGTATGATTTCCAGTTTGGCATGTAAGGATCTTGGAAGTCTTTACTGCCATCCTCACAACAAAAAATAAAAGCTAAATAAACTAAAAATTAACAACTCTTCTTAGATCCAACAGAAAATCTAGGTCACAGGACAAACCACTGCTTTTCAAAACTGGAGAGACAGAGTCAGAGAATCATAACTTACTGGAGCAGAAGCCCAGGAGTAGAAAACTCTGTGGTAACCAATAACTGGAAGAAAAACTTAATCCACAATTAACAAATTGCTGAGGGTTCAATGTGAACAAGTTTAAAAGTTAACAGGTCTATATTCAAGAGAAATTATTTTACCAGATCCTAACTGATTGGGGTTTTACCAGAGCATAACCTACTTGGGAGAAGGGAAATACACAATTCCAATGCCCTCTTGCTTTTCTGTTTCACCAAAGACTAACAAAATAAAACTGAGAAGCCCTAACAAAGGTCACAGCCCAGGGGCAGAGGCTCACTAAAAGACTAATACCTAACCAAATAAATATAAAACACCTCCTCTCCACCCACATCTTACCACCATATCAACAGGACTCCTATGTAACAGGGGAATCCAACTGAAAGAACTACATGAATGAGCTTATTTAAGAATGGGTCTCTAAAAAACAAAATAACAATACAAGAGAGAAAAACAAGTTCACAAGATGAAATTTGAGCCAATGACACCTACAGCTACAAAAAATAGTAAACATGGCCTAAGTCCTAGATTAATACACATGAAACCTCACATAAAGGCCTATTTACTACAGCCCCTTTTGCACAGTACATCATATCAGACTTTCCAAAAAATTACAAGGCAAATTAAAGGACAAAAAGCAAAGTTTGAAGAGAGCAAAGCATCAGAACCACACTCAGATGTGGCAGAATTACCACATTTGGTATTTAAAACACGTATGATTAATATGCTAATGGCTTTAATGAAAAAAAAAACAGATACCATGGCAGAACAAATGGGTAATGTAAACAGCGAGATAAAATCCTAAGAAAGAATCAAAACCCTAGAAAATAAAACTACTGTATTAGAAATAAAGAATGCCTTCAATGAACTCAAGAAATAGAATGGGCATCACTGGAAAAGATCCAGCAAACTTGAAGAAGCATCAATAGAAACTCCTAAATCTAAAATGCAAAGAGAACCAAAAAAGGATAAAAAAGAAAAGAATATCCAAGAACCATGAGACAATTATAAAAGATGTAACATGTCTGTTGGAAGCACCAGAAAGAAAAGAGAGACAAAGGAGAGAAGAAGAATTTTAAGAAATAGACTGAGAATTACACAAAATTAATGGTAGACATCAAAGTACAGATGCAGGAAGATCAGAGAACATGAGGCAGGATAAACACTAAAAGATTCACATCCAGGCATATCATATTCAAACTGCAGAAAATCAAAGACAAAGAAAAAAATCTGGAAACAAGCTAGAGAATAAAACACCTAATCTATAGTGAAGCAAAAATAAGAATTATGTCAGACTTTTCTTCAGAGACCACACATATAAGAAGAGAGTAGAATGAAATCTGTAAAGTGTTGAAAGAAAAGAACCACCAACATAGAATTTTGTATCCAACAAATATCCTTCAAAAGTGAAAGAGAAACAAAGACCATACGAAGCAAAAATTGGGGAAATTTGTTGAGATCAGTCATGTCTTGCAAAAAAGATGTTTAAAGAACTTATTCAGAAAGAAAGAACATGATACGGATCAGAAGCTCATACCTACATAAAGAAAGAAAGGGGTCGGGCATGGTGTCTCATGCCTGTAGTCCCAACACCTTGGGAGGCCGAGGTGGGTGGATCACGAGGTCAGGAGTTCGAGCCCAGCCTGACCAACATGGTGAAACCCTGTCTTTACTGAAAATACAAAAATTAGCTGGGCATGGTGGTGCGTAGCTGTAATCCCAGCTACCCGGGAGGCTGAGGCAGGAGAATTGCTTGAACCCAGGAGGTGGAGGTTGCAATGAGCCAAGATCACACCACTGCACTCCAGCTTGAGCAACAGAGTCTCAAAAAAAAAAAAAAAAAGAACTAAAAGAGTAAGTAAAGGCAAAATAAAATATTATTTTACTTTTTGTTTTACTCTCAGTTGATCTAACAGATAAGAGTTTGTTCAAAATATTAATAATAATGGCAATACTGAATAACAGCAGTATTATAAGGAATAAAAGAGAGGAATTAGAAATACTCTTATAAGTTACTTGTGATACCCGTGAAGTGGTATAGTGTTATTTAAAAGTGAACTTGGATTAGTTGTAAATGTATATTGCAAACTCTAAGGCAACCACTAAAAATTGAGACATATTGAGAGAAATAACCAGAGTAACATGAATCTAGACAAACTTACTTAAACGGAGGTCCTAGGGGAAGACATGATTTTCAGCACTTTCTCACCTTATTCCACATGCTTGAGATCCTTTTAACATCCACCACCCTGAAATCTAAATCTAGCTTCCCCAGTGACTGAAGCCTAAATATTAATAGAGGATGTTTTTTATTGACCTAAAGTCTGTCTTTCACTTTAGTTTCCTCTGTAAGGATCTACCTCCTCCATATCTACTGACACTAAGAAAGTGTTCACAATTTGTGTCAACGGGATACAGAAGCTGTGATAAGCCAGTTTACGAGAGCCTAAAATTTTCAGGAATTTTTGCCAACCAGTTGTTAAATGCAGCCGTTATTAAAACACAATTTCAGAAGTTTACAAATAAATAACTATATTAAAATATTGATTTAAAACTCCAAATTAATCATATTTTTATTATTTTAAGTTTATCTATGTTCTTGAGGTCATTTGCCTATTTTACTGTGTGGTGAAAATACTATGAAATGGTCACCATCCAAATCCACATTCATTGTGTTAGAAGTTTGAAATCCACTATGGTGAGATACCACATAAACTGACAAACTCCACAATCAGGGACTTTTGTTTTACTTCATAGAAGTGATTGTCAAACATTTACCACCTCAACATTGGGTTAGCTGTGGCTAACAACAGCTTATCTTTATTTGTTTCATAAAACATATGTTTTCCTTATATGATACCATATGTCTTTATATCTTTAACCCTTTAAAATATTTGATAATCTAATGAGTAAATATATCTCTCCTTTTTCTTCTTTTTTATGAATTTCTTGTGATATCCACATCGTTACACATTTCATAACAATGAAACAGTTAATGCTGAGTAAAATGGCAAGAAACTTCAAAAAGTGTCAGTAATAGCAATAAATCTAAATGTATTAAATATCCATCTAAAAACATATCAAAAAATCAATTACTTTTTTTTTTAAAGCTACATAAATAGTAATTTAAAAAGAATTGTGCCTAGAAGGAAAGGACTTGGAAATGCTGAAAAGTGTAAGAGAGAGACTCAACCAAAATACAGCAGGTACAGTAATATGAATTTAAGACAAAATATAGTACAAAACAAATAAAAAGACCAAAAGGACATCTATCATAGTGAAAAAGTCAAAATTAAAAAATAGGTAATAAAAATCACTACATAATTACATTTGACAATGTACTTTAAAAATAGCAAAACTGAGAAATACATTAAGACATTTGCAAACTTATAATAGATATGATTTTTATCACACCATATCATAACTTAGAAACCAAAAGTCAAGTACTACATGTACTCACTTATAAGTGGGAGCTAAATAATGGGTAGATATAGGCAAATGAAGGATAAGAAATTACTTAACGGGTACAATATACACTATTTGAGTGGTAGCTACACTAAAAGCCCAGACTTTATCATGATGTAATATATCCATGTAACAAAACTGCATTTGTACCCCCTAAATCTATATAAGTAAAAAATAAAATGAATGGCAAATTTAAGCATGCTTTCTTAAAAAAAAAAAAGGATTTGAATATTACAGTAGATATGCTTGATTCAATAAATATTGATCTTTTTATTTTACAAAGAATACAATTTTTAAAAAGCTTGAATTATTGAAAAGAACTGACCATGCATTAGGCCTGATAATTTCCAAGTAGATATAATATAAACCAGTTTATTGAAGAAAATGTCAAGATGTTGTTAATTAAATAGCAAGTGAAAAAGAAGAGCCAAAACATCTATTATCCTAGAACATTTTTTAAATCATTGTAAATAATTAAGTTAAATTTGAAATCAAATAGAAATTAAAACTAGTTTTAAACTGATAAAAATAACTATACTATATAGAAACAATCAAAATGACATATTCACTAGAAAAAAAAATTTAAAAGTGAAGTAACTATTTTATAGCTTAATAAGATAGAAAAGCAGCAACAAATTGAACGAAAAATATTAGATGACAGAAATTAGGGATAAAATGTTAGCAAAAAATAAAACGGAAAATAAAAGGTAGAATCGATCAATAATATCAAAAGTTCCTTTTCTGAAAAACAAAAATTTTAATAGAAAAAGCTTTGATAGAACCAATCAACATGTCTAATGGACAAGAAAATACTATCTTGAATGCCCAAAGTATACCAAACAATTTTGCAGAAAATAGGCAAAGGACATCAACAAGGAATTTATAAAAGAAAATAAAAAGGAGAGATATATTTATTCATTAGATTATCAAATATTTTTAAAGTATTTATAATATAAAGAGATAGTATGGTAAAAATAATATTCAAATTTTAGATTTCCATTTTGTGTTCATTAAAAATGAAATTCACAGTTTAGTTCTTTCAAATCTACTGTATACACCTAAAGAAACACTTGCCCAGGTCCACATGGAGGAGTGCAAAATTGCTTAGGGCAGCATTGTTCATAATAAAAAAAATTTTGAAATTTTTATAAAAATCCACTGATGGAACAACATTGAATAAACTATATCTTTATCGTGGAATGTTTTGCAATGGATATAAAGAAGGTTGATGATATTTATATATTAACATGAACACATTTTAAATGAAATACTGCTAAATGACATACCATCCCTTCCTTCAGAAAATTTTCTCTTATCACCTAATATTGTGTTATATGTGGTTCCTATGTGCTACTTCCTTTCAGCTCTATCTATGTTGAAATTTGTTACTTGTCCAGTTATTTCAATGGACTATTGATTTCATGGTTGTAAACACTAATCTACATTGCTTATGAAGGCTTAGATTTTGATCCTCACTCAATCTTTCAACTAGTTTCAGTTTCTTCTCTCCTGATTGGCCTTCTTCACAGTCCAGCCACCAGGGCACCACATGCCTTTGTGGATGTCATGGAGAAATCATCAGGTGCAACCTCAGAGTTTCCTTCCCAATCAGGACAATGGCCAGAGAAACCCACAGGTTTAACACAATGGCCATTAGTGTTTAAGAGCACACACAGAGTTGATTCAAGAATGAGATCACACTGCTCCTTCTCAGAGGGAAACTACTTCTCTTGTGGGCAGCTCAACTTGTGTCCTGGATCACAGAATGCTACCTGATCTGAGCTCCTCTTCTAATTGGGTCATTGAAACCTCAATTCAGTACATACAGCCTGGAGTTCATTATAATAAGGACTAAACCTCTTTCCCTTAAGGGAATCTTGCCACCTAATAAATAGCAATTTATTTTTATTAAGCTACAGGTTTGAAAAGCACAGGAAATTTGCATTTTTGAGTCTCTACAGCATGACAAATGCTGAGCTATGCATTTTACCTACTTCACATAATTTAAAAACCCTATGAGACAGGTCATCCTCATTTTAAGTGGAAGTTTGCAGCAGAGAGGTTAAATGGTTTGTCCATGGACACATTACCCTTATTGATCAGATTCATAATTTAAACTCAGAGCTGTCTAATTCCAAAGCCTGTGATTTCTTCACCAACTACTAAGATCTATGTACAACTAAAAGACAAGGAAATGTCTAGGACCTTGCTACTCAAGGTATGGTCTGAGGAATATTGGCATCATCTGGAATGTTATTAGAAATGAAAGCAACTAAATCATAATTAACATTTTTAAAAGTATTGACACCCAAATTTTTATGCACATTAAAGTTGAAAGAGCATCTATCAATGATATGTGCCAGATTTGTAGATCAGGTCACCAAGTAGATGACTGGGTATAGTTTGGGTGACCATCCACTGAGGTAAGGCAAAGAGGTACAGGAACATATTGAGGAAGGGGAAAGAGCAGCCCACTTTTGAACATTTGGAACTTATGTTGAAGACATTCAAGCAGAAGGTTACAGTGGAGAATTGGATATAGTATGTTGGAGATCAGAAAGAGAGCCCGGCTGGAGATGTGGATTGGTAATCATCAATATAGTGCGGAATATAGGACCATAAGTGTGCATAAACCTGGAGGGAAAAAACATGTGGAAATAGAAGAGAGCCAAGGACAGTGGTACCTCAGATGCTATTATGTGAGAATTTGAAATTCCTCTGAACTGTTTGTCTTCAAGATGTAGAACTAGAAACTGTATGTTGAAAGATGCTGGTTCAATGTGAGACAGCGACTTTCAACACTTGGAGTTCTGTGAATAAATGGGCTTTCTGGGGAAATAAGGAAGAGCCCTCCTTGTATCTCATCCAGCACAATACACTTGTTAGGGATGCTACAGAGAGAATTTAAATGTTGAAGCACTGGGACTATTCCTACCCTGAAATTCCACCGTAACCAAGGCTAAATGATTATGTTAAGGGTAAATGTCCCAGCATGTTCAAACTCTAGCATGCTTAACTGCAATTGCAACAAAATAGCATCAAGTTTTGATGTTAAAAATGTAGAGAGAATAAAAGGAGATAGCTGCCTCAAGTTTTGTGTGGCACAAGAATTTGATTTGTTTCAACTCTTACAAGTTGCTGTTGTAATTTTTCTTCCACTGTCACAATGCAGACTTGAGTTGTGTTAGGAAAACATAAAGCAAAGAGCAGTAAATTAGAATTCTTAGAAAACTCTATGATCCCTTTTCTCCATAATCCCCAATATAAAACCTTTCCTCCACTCTATTGCTAAAACTCTCATTCTAAAACAAGATCTTATCATGCTAGGTCTTGGTTGAGATAGTGGAGAAAGATTACTTTTGAGGAAACCCTGTTGCCTTCAGTCTAGAATCCAACTTGTTGATTTATAAGTGGCATGTCACAGTCTGACCCATCTCCTTCTCTAGGCAATTATTATATGATTTTTTTTCTCTCCAAAATGGTGTTTACTTTATTCTTCCTCTGGGAAACTCCTTCTTATCTCTTAAGATCCAATTGAAATGTCTTCTTCTTAGTAGTGCCTTTTCAATTTTCCAAGTTAGATTTAATCATCCCACAACAATCTGAGCATACTTCTAACAGAGCAATTGAGGCACTTTTCCGTAGTGATGGGGGTTAGCAATCTTTCTCATAGCATTGTGTTTAGGAGCCGATTCTGTCCTTTTCACCTTTTGTCATCAGCACATTGACTGCCCTTAGAAGTGCCTATGGCCCCAAATGATTACCAAAGCTGTGCCTTTCTGACAAGTGTGTGTGCATGTTTGCCAAACTGTGCATATGCGTTTGCACACACACACACATACACACACACATTCCAAATCTCTCTTTTGTTCGTGTGTGTGTATGTACACGCACAATTGGAGTTCTAATCTGGCTTTTGTCTTACTAAGTGGGCTCTTAAAAAGATACAAAGAAAATGAAACAAAACATAAATTTGTTTTTCAACAATCTAAAATAGATTATAGTTAGTTAATTGTTCTGGAAGATAAACAAGAGGGATTCCTTGTTTGTCTCAGCCCTCTTCTCACTAGATGATAGATGTTTTCTCCACCATCTTCATTTCTGTCATCACCTGGCTTATGTATTAATCAAGGATTCAGAGGCACACACAAAAAAACCAGTAGCCAAAATCTGTGATGGAAGACTAATGAGTAACTACATTTTCCCCTTTCATTATCTGTGCAAAACTCAAAGTGGGGATTGGGTGATCAATTGCGTAATATGCACAGCATAACCAATGTCTGATTTAGGTGAAATATTTTGTCCTTAAGTCTCTGTCTCTTTGTCTGTAATATAAGTAGATTTATAACTGCTATCCAGTTACTTTGGAAATTAAATATTCTAACATAGGCAGGTGCTGTGACTCATGCCTGTAATCCCAGCAATTTAGGAGGATTAGGTGGGAGGATCATCTGAGGTCAGGAGCTCAAAACCAGCCTGACCAACAAGGTGAAACCCTATCTCTACTAAAAGTACTAAACAATTAGCTGGGTGTGGTGATGCATGCCTGTAGTCCCAGCTACCTGAGAGGCTGAGACAGGAGAATCGCTTGACCCTGGGAAGCGGAGGTTGCAGTGAACCAAGATCATGCCACTGCACTCCAGCCTGGGCAACACAGCAAGACTCTGTCTCAAAATAAAAATTAATAATTCTAATATAAATAAAAATTCTGAATATGTAGTAATAGTAGTTACCTTGTTCCCAAACACTTGCTACAGAGGTCTGTCAACAAATGTACCCCTGTCCCCTTCACCTGCTCTCTGTTCTTTCAAGATTCTCAATTCCTACATCGTATGACATGCTCTATACAGAGCACTAAACTGAGGAACCCCAAGGATAATAGCTTATCCTATTTGATCAATTCATGTCACCATGACTCTTGCAGGTTGTGTTCCCTGGAAGACAAACACTGAAAATAGAGATTAAAATATAGGAGGTTCACTAGAATATGTTCTTGGGATTGATACCTATGGAAGGGAAGGAAACCAGCTGGGAGAAGAGAGAAGTTGGGCTGCAGTGAAGTCTCAATCAAGGTCTCAGCTTATTTCACTCAGACATCTAAAAATGACCTGGTGCTTCAGAATTGTCCTGCACTGGGACAAAAGGTTCAAACCCTTATACCTCTATATGAACCAGTTACTCCATACAGGTTACCACAAGAAGAAGGTACAACCATGGAAGTCAACTCTCTTTAGGTAAATCGGTTCCAGAAAAGTGTGGATGCTGAGTATTGCCTATGAGAAGCTGCCTTTCCTGCAGAGGGAAAAATAAGTCTTTCAGCCTTGGAAAAGGATATGGGTGGAATATAATAATGTCCACTATAATGACATCATTTACAGAGCTCAGTACTGCCAAAAGTATTTAGGGGGAAAAGTTGGGAAGAATTGATTTCTGAAAGTTAAAAAATTTCAAGAACAGTTACATATTTGATTATTTTTTAAAATAATCAATTTTGAAAAATAAAGAAATGGTGGGTGGAGAAGAAAGGGAGTGCAGAAGGCCATTTGTGGACTAATGCTGAGGGCAGCAAAATACAATCTATAGCCAAGGATTTGAATCATGACTCTTGCTTAATAGCTATGTGGTTCTGGGAAGTCAAGTAACCCCTTGGACTTCTACTTTCCCATTTGCAAGTGACAATAGCAACTATTTCACATGATAGTTATGAAGATTATGAGATATTGTATGTGTAACCCATCATGGTATAAAGGAAAGATGGCATGGAAAAAATGGTATCATTATTATTTTAGGATTGGCGTTTATATAGGTAACTAAGGGAGTCACTGTGTTAGTCAGGGTTCTCCAAATAAGATA
>NW_012113141.1:16958172-16976252 GCF_000951035.1 Colobus angolensis palliatus
AAAGAAAGAAAGAAAGAAAGAAAGAAAGAAAGAAAGAAAGAAAGAAAGAAAGAAAGAAAGAAAGAAAAGAAAGAAAGAAAGAAAGGAAGGAAGGAGGGATGGAGGGAGGGAGGGAGGGAAGGAATGAAGGAAGGAAAGAAAAAGAAAAGGAAAGGAAAAGAAAAGAAAGGAAAGGAAAGGAAGAGAAATATCACACACACATACAGATTTTATTATAAGGAATTTGCCCAAGTGAATATGGTGGCTAACAATTCTCAAGATTCTCAGTTGCCAAGCTGGGGAACCCGGAGAGACAATGATGTAGTTTTGTCTGAGTCCAAAGGCCTGAGAACCAAGAGAGCTAATGGTATAAGTCTCAGCCTGAAAGCTTTAGGGCTTGAGATCCAAGAAGGGCAAGTTTCAATCTAAGTCTGAAAGCAAGAAAAAAACCAATGGCCTACCTCAAGCAGTCAGGGAGGAGTTTTCCTTTACTTACAGGGTCAGCCTTTTTGTTCTATTCACACCTTCCATGGACGGGATAAGACCAACCCATATTAGAGAGGGCAATCTCCTTTACATAGGCCATCAATTAAAATGTTAATCTTATTCAGAAATACCCTCACAAACACACCCAGAATAATGTTTGACTAAATGCCTGGATATCCCATGGTCCAGTCAAGTTGACACGTAAAATTCATCATCACACACTTTTCACTCCAGATTCAAGCATTGTGTTACAACTCTTCAGGAGTCTACATCATAAAAGAAATTCTGGAGTGTATCTCTAACCAATTGATCTAGTCTCCATGAACTGTCTCTGGCACTGAGCCCCAAATTCATCTGACAACTACCCATCTCTAGTCATATCAGTGTATTCTTGAGGCCCTGTCATTACGGACAGCTTCTTAATCTGTTACTCTTCCAGTTTACTTTCCCAGCATCCTGCTAAATGCACAGTTCTTGTCATTTATTTCTAGGCTCATGGGCTTTTGGAGAAGAAAGACTTCTTCAATCTAAGGGTAAATAGGAGAAGGAACGAAGGTTCACGAGAAACAATATTAAAAATAAAACTAGATCTTTTGTCATTTAAGAATTAATTGCCCCAAGCCTTTCTCCTATATTTCTATGAACTAGAAAAAAATGGTGTCTTTCTTCTTCGTAGTCAATAAAATAACAAGCTTGACACTGCCCTAGCATCTCAAGAGATCAGGCTCCCAGGTGCCTTCCCATCACACAGGGACAGGACCTGCAATTAGTAGAGACTCAGTGGTTGTTGGTTATATGCCCAGTTTGATTGTTTGAGAGTAACTGTTCACCTCTTAAAGACCTTGAGCTTTTGGCTTCATAGACTCTAAATAGTGTTAACACAATTTATTTGAAGATGGTCATTGCCCAATAATGCTGATCTATTTTTTTCCACCCAGCAAATGGATTATTTGATTTTCTCCTCTTCCCAATTAGCATCAATGGTAGATTTTCTAACGGTGTGACCTGAGCTTGAAGGTTAAACACGGAATGCTTGTGTGTTGTTCAAATCAATGCTGTTCTGACACAGCTATTCCTCACCTTAACTTCCATTGATGATTTGATTTAAACCAGCTGTTTTTGCTAATTCTGTAATTAGTGACTTGGCAAGTACTAATCATATGGGGAGGTAGAGAAAAATAACTCAGATTTACATATGTAATGAAATTTCAGCATGAAAAGGTTGCTCCAAAGAATGATAATGCATAATATGAAACTCAAGTTTACACAAAATAAAAATGAGAAACTCACAAAATGCCCTAGTACCTTAGATCCATACAGGTTTGTATTTCTCCATTTCATGAACACCTAGTGTATGCCAGGATTGTGCCAAGTGCTATACATACATTACTGTATTTTCCACAGTGACCCTAAAAGATATCTATTATCAGTTGCATTTTACAAATGAGAAACTAAGACCTAGGGATGCTCAATATTTTTTCAATGTCTCATGGCCAAAAAAGCAATGAGGAGAGATTCAAACTTAGATCTGTTTAATCTCAAAATTTCATATTCTCCAAATTATTTTCCACAGCTCTTAGCTATTTTCCTCCACGCCTGATGAGTAAAATTCTACTAAAGTTACATCTATCACAGTTCAAGAAAGTTGAATGTTTTGTCCTTTTCCTGATTGTTCATGTGAATGGCTGGAATGTTGTGTCTAGTGGATCTACAAAATAAGTTGGTTATATGGAGCCTGGTCTCCATTTAAACATCAAAAATTATCTGTGCATTTGGCCATGTGTTCTAAATTTTTAACAGTGTTGGAATTTCTGCTATTAATTGTGTGTACCAACTGATATAACAGGTCTAGAAGTGTCAATTCCACATGCATGTAATTGCCATGGATGTGCACTTCTTTGTTCTCAGCATTCTACAGCATTCCCTGTATTTTTGTTCCAAGAAAAATTCTGATAATTAGAAAAATGTGACTTCTTTTTCTATTATTCTATGCTATATTTGGAAACAAATGTCTAAATGGTAGCTCGAGCTGCAATATTTTTCAGGTGTTTCCCCTTAGCTGTGGTTTTGCCTTTTCTGGTTTAAATTATCTGTGGTCAATCCAGGTCTGAAATAAGTAAGTATAGTACAAAAAGATATTTTGAAAGAGAGAGTGTGTATGTGACACAGACACATAAATTTGACTACAGTATATTGTTATAATTGTCCGATTTTATTATTCTTTTTCTAATACATTTTAATCTCTATTCATTAATAGGCAAAGTCACAGACTTTGCTTTTATTAAAAAATAGATAGTCATTCAACTTAAAATGATACATAAGTGACAAAGAAGAATAACAAAGTAGGATAAATGTATTAATATACATAACTTATGTTAATATAGATAAAAGTAAACAGTAGTGAACTAAAAATGAAAAAAATTAGTAATAAATTCAAGTACCTTGTCTTTAAATAATTGGTTTAAAAAACCACTAGATTATCTAATCAAGTATAAAGAATAATAATAAATACATAGCAGGAATGATTAATGTGATTAAACCACAGATATGGAGATTAGAAAAGTATGAGATATTTTCTCATTTGCATCAAAATGTTAAATTTTAAAATGTTATTTTATTTTATTTATTTAATCATTATTTTGTTTTGTTTTTGTTTTTAACTTCTATTTTAGGTACAATGAATATATGTGCAGGTTTGTTACATGAGCATATTGCACCAAGGTAGTGAGAATAGTACTCGAATAGATAATATTTCGATCCATTCCCCTCTTCCTTCCCCCACACCCAGTAGTCTGCAGAGTCTATTGTTCCCTTGTTTATGGCCATGGGTGCTCAATGTTTAGCTTTGACTTACAAGTGAGAACATGTAGCATTTGGTTTTCTGTAGCTGCAGTAATTCACTTGGGATTATGGCCTCCGACTGCATCCATGTTGCTGCAAAGGACATGATTTCATTCTTGTTTATAGCTGTGTAGTATTCCATGATGTATATGTACTACATTTTCTTTATCCAACCAACAAGGTATGGGCACCTAAGATAAGTCCATGTCTCTGCTATTGTGAATAGTGCAGCAATGAACATACAGGTGCATGTGTCTTTCTAGAATAATGATCTATTTTCAAGGTATATACCTGGTAATGACATTGGTGGGTCAAATAGTAGCTCTGCTTTAAATTCTTTGAGAAATCTCCAAACTGCTTTCCACAGTGGCTGAACTAATTTATATTCCCCTCAACAGTGTATAAGCATTCCCTTTTCTCGGCATCCTAGCCAGCATCTGTTGTTTTTTTGTCTTTTTAAGAATAGCCACTCTGACTGGTGTGAGATGGTATCTCATTGTGGTTTGATTTGCATTTCTCTGATGATTGGTCATATTGAGCATTTTTTCACATGTTTCTTGGTCACTTGCAAATCTTCTTTTGAGAAGTATCTGTTCATATCTTTTGCCCTTTTTTTTTTTTTTTTTTTGAGATGATGTCTCATTGTGTCTCCCAGACTGGAGTGCAGTGGTGCAATCTCAGCTCACTGCAACCTCTGCTCCCTGGGTTCAAGAGATTCTCCTGCCTCAGCCTCCTGAGTAGCTGGGACTACAGACATGTATCACCATGCTCAGCTAATTTTTGTATTTTTAGTACAGATGGGGTTTCACCATGTTGGCTAGGCTGGTCTCAAACTCCTGACCTCAGGTGATCCACCCACCTTGACCTCCCAAAGTGCTGGAATTATAAGTGTGAGCCACCGCGCCTGGTCTCCTTTGCCACTTTTTAATGGGGCTATTTGTTTTTCACTTGTTGGGTTGTTTAAGTTTCTTATAAATTCTAGATATCAGACCTTTATCAGATGCATAGCTTGTGAATATTTTCTCCCATTCTGTAGATTGTCTATTTACTCTGTTGATTGTTCCTTTTGCTGTGCAGAAGCTCTTTAGTTTAATTAGATCCCACTTGCCCATTTTGTTCTTGTTGTAATTGCTTTTTGAACCTTAGCCAAAAATTATTTGTCAAGGCTGATGTCACGAAGGGTATTTCCCAGGTTTTCTTCTAGGATTTTTATAGTTTGGGGTATTACATTTAAGTTTTTAATCTACCTTGAGTTAATTTTTGTATGGTGAAAAGTAAAGGTCCACTTTCATTCTTCTGCATATGGCTAGCCAATTATCGCAACACTATTTATTGAATAGGGATTTCTTTCTTCATTGCTTGTTTTTTTGTAAGCTTTGTTGAAGATCAGATGGTTGTAAGTATGTGGCTATATTTCTGAGTTTTTTATTCTGTGCCATTGGACTATGTGTCTATTCTTGTACCAGTACCATGCTGTTTTGGTTACTATAGCCCTATAGTATAGTTTGAAGTCAAGTAGTGTGATACCTCCAGAATGTTCTTTTTGCATAAGATTGCTTTGGCTATTTGGGTTCTTTTTGGTTCCATGTGAATTTTAGAATAGTTTTCTGACTCAATGATCTGTCTAATGCTGTCAATGGGGTGTTGAAATCTCCCACGATCATTGTCTGGTTGTCTAAGCCTTTTTATAGGTCAATAACAACTTGTTTTATGAATCCACGTGCTCCAATATTGGGTACACATTTATTTAGGATGGTTAAGGCTTCTTGTTGGATTGTACCCTTTATTATTATGTAATGTCTTTCTTTGTTCTTCTTATTTTTTGTTGGTTTAAAATCTGTTTTGTCTGACATAAGAATAGTGACTCCTGCTCTTTTTGTTTCCAATTTGCATAGTAGGTCTTACTTCATCCTTTTATTTTGAGCTTATGGGTCTCATTACATGTTAAATGGGTCCCTTGAAGACAGTAGAGGGTTAGGTCTTGTCTTTTCATCCAGGTTGCCATTCTATGTCTTTTAAGTGGGGAATTTAACCCATTTACATTCAGGACTAGTATTGATAGCTGAGATTTTGATCCTGTGATTGTGTTGCTAGCTGGTTGTTATATAGACTTGATTGTGTGATTGCTTTATAATGCCTGTGGGCTATGTCCTTAAGTGTATTTTTGTGGTAGCTAAGCAGTTCCATGTTTAGCACTCTCTTAATGACCTCTTATAACTGGTCTAATTGAATTGTATTTCTTCAATGTTTGCATACCTTAAAAGAATTTTATTTCTCTTTTACTTATGAAACTTAGTTTGGTGGGATATGAAATTTTGGGTTGGAATTTTTTTTTAAAAGATGCTGAAAATAGGCCCCTAGTCTCTCCTGCCTTGCAAAGTTTCTTCTGAGATGTCTGCTGCTAGCCTAATGAGGTTCCCTTTGTATGTGACTTGACCCCTCTCTCTGTGTGCCTTTGAGATTTTGTGTGTGTGTGTGTATTGATCTTGATGAATGACTACCTGGGGGGTGGTCATCTTGTATAGTATCTCACTGGGGTTGTCTGTAATTCTTGGATTTGCATGCTAACCTCTCTAGTAAGATTAGGAAAATTTTCATAGACTAGATCCTCAAGTATATTTTCCAAGTTTTTTATTGTCTCTCCTTCTCTCTCAGGAATGCCATTGAGTCATAGATGTAGTCCATTTACATAGTCCCATATTTCTCAGAGATTTTGTTTACATTTTTTTTCTTTATTTTTGTCTGACTGAGTTGATTTGAAGAACCAGTCATTGAGCTCAGAGATTCTTTCCTCAGTATGGTATATTTTACTGTGAATACTCTCAATTGTATTATGAGATTCTTGTAGTGAATTTGTTAGCTCCAGAAGTTCAATTTGGTTCTTTCTTAAAGTGGCTCCTTTAAGCTCTTGGATCATTTTACTGGATTCCTTAAATTCTTTGGATTGAATTTCAACTTTCTCAGTGAGTTTCTTTGCCACCCAGATTCTGAATTCTATGTCTGACATTTTAGTAATTTCAGACTGGTTAAAAACCATTGCTGGGGAGCTAGTGGACACATTTGGTGGTAAGGGGATACTGGCTTTTTGAATTGCCAGAGTTCTTACGCTGTTCCTTCTCATCTGGGAGGATTAGTGTTCCTTTCATTGTGGTATAATTTAGGTATAATCAGTTGGCTTCATAGATGTTTCAAGAGGGCCAAGGCCCCATGCAGAGTCTTTATTTGTGGCTGAATTCTTGCCGTTGGTTTCACAGGGGCATGTATTAGCAAAGTATTTTTGGCATTGTAGTGTGAGCTGAAATCCAGTACCTGGTTCCTAAGAATAATGACTGGTAAATAGACTGAGTACCACATGGCTCCATTGTATTTCCTCCTGTTTGCAGCCATGTTCTGCAGTGAGACTGAGAGAGAGGTGACTTCCTCACCAGATCCACTCCTGCACTTTCAGGGAGACCCCTCAGGTCACTGGCACTGCACCCTTGTTTCTTTTGTTAGGTATTCTGGACTGCAGGGCTCCTTTGGGCAGAGGTCATGGCAGGGAGATAGGCCACACCTTTTCTTGGCTAGCCCTGTGGAGGGAGGCAGCCCTGCAGCAGCCCACAAAACATGCAACTCCTTCCACTCAGTGCTCTGGGAGTGTATTAGTCCCTTCTCATACTGCTGTAAAGATACTTCCTGAGGCTAAAGGAGGTTTAATTGATTCACAGTTCCACATGTCTGGGGAGGCCTCAGGAAACTTACAATCATGGCAGAAGGTGAAGGAGAGGCAAGTACCTTCTTCACAAGGTGGCAGGAAAGAGAACAAGAGCGAAGAGGGAAGAGCCTCTTATAAAACCATCAGATCTTGTGAGAACTCACTACCATGAGAACAGCATGGGGGAAACTGACCCTGTGCTCCAATCACCTCCCTCTAGGTCCTTCCTTGAACACATGGAGATTAGAATTCAAGATGATATTTGGGTGGGAACACAGAACCAAACCACATCAGAGAGTGTGGGCTTCGTTCCGGCTTGAGTATCAGGTACCAATCTCAGGTTGGCACTCCTGAGCTGTGTGTGCACTGCAGGCCCAAGGAGTGCTCAGGCATTTTGTTCCCTCCCCAGCTTAGGAGAGGCAGAGGCACAGACCTAGGCAGTGGTAATGGTAGAGGACCTGTCACTTGTGTCTGTGAGCTCCACCCTAGAGAAACACAGAGCTCCTGTCAATGGGAATGATTAGCGAGGGGTGGAGTAGCTGCCCTGGCACTCTGTGCCAGAGTTGGGAAGGGGGGCTTCCTAGAGAAGAGTGGGAGTGGGGCTCACTGGGAAGACAGTCACAGGGAAGACTGTCTGGCCTCCTCTCTGTAATGTGGCCATGGCATGCTGGAGGTAGGAACAGAGCAATCAGATTCTTCGTTCCCTTCCTAACCCTGTAATGGTGGCAGTGTCAGAGGAGCTGTCAGTTGCCTTTGGAAGCACCACTCCAAAGAAATGCAGAGCCACTTCCAATCATAATGTTCAACTTGGAGTCGGGTAGCTGTGCTGAAGGCCCAAGCCGGAGAGTATGGGGACTTCTGGTGAAGAGCAGCATGTTGGTGTCTCATAGGGAAAACAACCTGTCCTCCTCTCCATAGCATAGCTGCTGTAAGCTGTGGAAGCAGATAGACAAGCAATTAGATTCTTTGTTTCCTCCCTAGCCTGGGGGAGCAAGGGTGGATACTGCTGTGGTGGTAGTGGCAGAGAGCCTGCTGACAGTCTCCAGGAGCTGTACCCCAGAGAAACACATGGCTGCCACTGATTGAACTGATTAGGCAGGGGTACGGCAACTGTGCTGGGAGCCCAGGCCAGCAAGCCCTGTCCAGTGAATAGCAGCAGGGTCAGGGACCCATGTGGTAAACAGTCTTGCTACTTTTCCATATGGCAGCAGCAGCATGCTAGAGACCCATGACAGTTCTCAGGTCAGGCTCTTCACTCCCTTCCCATCCTGAAGGCAGCAGCAGTAAGGATAATAGCAGTGGCAATTGTTGTGGGCCTGGGGATTACCTCTGGGAGCTCTGTGACCTGCCAGAGTGCTCAGGCAGCAGTGGGGTGGCTGCACTGGGGTCCCAGGCCAGTGGGCTTTGCTTGGTAACACGCAGCAGACACAGGGTCTGCAATGCTGCTCCTCAGCACTGTGGACGCAGCCCCTGTTGTGGGGGCTTATGAAAGAGCTTGGCTTCCCTTACCGGTGGAGCTACAGCAGCTGACAACGGGG
Source organism: Colobus angolensis palliatus (assembly GCF_000951035.1). Lineage (NCBI taxonomy): Eukaryota > Metazoa > Chordata > Mammalia > Primates > Cercopithecidae > Colobus > Colobus angolensis. Next base: position 16,966,711 of record NW_012113141.1, read on the forward strand.
TGTTCAAGGATCCAAGACCCATAGGGTTCCCCATGGGCCTGAGTGTGGCTCTTCTTAGACTCCAGGCAGCTCGTTGTCTCAGGCTGCAGGCCCCGGGGGTGGGGGGCTATCCAGAGATGATCGCTTGTGTTCCCCGGGATTGCAAAGGTTTGTGGCAGAAGTATGAGTCCCTGGCGCTCTCACTCACTCACTCACTTTTTCCCCATGATAGAGAGCATCCCCTAGCTTTGGGCCAATCCCAGGTGGGCTGTTGTTCTGCCTCAGTCCTCTCTGCTTCCATGGATTGCTGTTGCTTCCTTGATTAATCCCAATTTGCCTTTGTAGACAATCCACTTCAAGAGCTAGTGTTTACCTGACACCCTGTCTCTTCTCCGTCAGAGCAGCGCCCACTAACTCCTTCTAGTCAGCCATCTTGGTCCTTCTTTCTATCGTTAGTTATTATCGTTAATCTCTTACTGTGCCTAATCTATAAATAAAACTTTATCATAGGTGTGTATGTATAGGACAAAACATGGTGTACATAGGAGTGAGTACTATTCAAATTTCAGCTCACTGGAGTCTTGGTATATTCCTCATGGATAAAGGGGGACTATTGTATACAGCAAATCACTTAAAAACAAATAAATACATCCAATGAAGGAAAAAGTATGCTTAATGAACAATAATCAGACAGCATTGTTTTATATTCATTACCTCATTTTATCTTTCGAGCAACCTGATGAGGTAAGACTTTTTTTGATGAAATTGGGGCAGAAGAAAGTTAAATGTCTTGAACAAGTACTCAGTGAACTAATGATGATTAGTGCTTCTGATATCAGACCCCCTGTACTTTGCTTCTATAAAACAGTTAATTAACCAATAGACTCTTGTGCCAAGGCTGGAATGCTTTAAGAACTCCCTCTCCACATTGAGTGTGCAACACAAACATAGAGCTGTCTCAGTAGTCACTAATCAATTGATAGGAAGTGGCACACACTTTTAAATCCATTTCTAACTTTACCTCCAACATACTGCTATGGCTTGAATGTCCCCTCCAAAACTCTGTTGGAACTTAATCCCCTATGTGGCTGTATTGAGAGGTGGGCTCTTTAAGAGGCGACTGGATCATGAAAGCTCTGTCTTCTTGAATGGATTAATCCACTCATGGATTAATTGATTAAATGGTTAATGGATTAATGAGTTATCACAGGAGTGGGACTGGTGGCTTTGAAAAAAGAGTAGGAGAGTCCTGAGCTCACAAGTGCAGACCCCTCACCAACAGACACCTTGTGCTGCCTCTGGACTCTTCAGAGAGTCCCCACCAGCAAGAAGGCGCTAACAAGATGCAGCTCCCTCAGTGTAAAGCCTCTCTTTCTTCATAACTGTATGAAATAATTTTTTCAAGTAAATTACCCAATTTCAGGTATTCTGTTATAAGCAACAACAGACTAATAAATACAGATACTAATATGCTGGCAGAGCCTTTTAGACACTTAGAGAAGGAGGCAGGCAGCCATATCACCCTGCTGCCTTGCCTATGTTTGGCTGGTTAATACATCACATATGGTGGATCTGTGTGCCGGCCTCTCTAATAGGTCACTCAGACCCAGGGCATACAGGTGATTACTTGGGTCAAGCTACCTTCTCCAGAGACAAACACCAACCAGCTCAAGGTCTTATCACCCTGGGGGTCTGAGCCACCACTGTTTATAGAACTCAAGTTTCATTTAACTAAGAAAACACATTTTAAAATTGATTTTCTCTCAAAATGCACTTGGGTTTTGTAAATGAACACAGAAAATAGTTTTCTAAAGTTAAATAATTCCTTGGAGAGAGTTTGCAGAACAGCCTCTAAGTTAAACATATGTATATAAGCCACATTTCTTTCTACACCACTCAGTGAGGTCTCTTTATAATTTAAAGCAGGTGAGATGAAGAAGGCAAAGGGCCTACACCACACTCAAAACTTTTCTTTTTATTCTGACTCCCTTTCTTCCTAAAGATCCCTTCCCACAGATGCTTCTGTGAATGATTGACAAAGATTTTGAATCAGTTAAGTGCAATTTTAAAATTAAATTACAAGTAATATATTCAAAAATTTTTTAACAGAAAAAAGTTCTAAATTGCAAAAATCATGATTTTAATTATTTGTACCTAATCTCTTAGCTTCATTTTTTACAATACTCTTTGAATTTATTCTTTAATAGATTAAAAAAATTAAAGAGAAAATGTATATTTCCTTTCAAAGAGAGAAATGTTCAAAGACACTATGGAGAAAGGCAGAGAATGTAGACTCTATAGAAAGCCATTATATGTAATTATATTTGTAGAATAATATTTGTAGAAAACTAAGGTTTTCTAATTAAGGTTAAGATTAAGAAACAGTGATGTAGACCAAATCATTGTGCTACAAGAATAAATTATATTTGCTACATGATTTCTACTCAAAATATTTCTCTAAATACAATTATAGAAAATACAAACAAATAATTTAGAAAATAAATACATCCCAGTCTCACAGGACTTAGGTGAGATTGCTATTTGTAACACTATTGCTAATATTTTTATTATTTCCATCCAGTAATTTGTCTACATATAGACACATTTAAATACATTTTTATAAGTTTAGAATTTTATGTAAGTTTGTATCTGTTTCTGTGTGCATCTGTGTATATATATATGTGTAAAGATGTGTATATGTGAGTATATGTGCATATACATTCACATAGGTATGTACATCTGTGCATGTATGTGTGTCATATGTACATATATGCATGTATATATATGTATGTTTTATATGTACATGTATATAATCATTTCTATATTTGTATATGCCCAGTGTTAGCTCAGGACTCTCCTCCTCTTCTTATAAAGCCATGTACATAAGGCATGTACAAATATAGAAGATCTTCTGTGTTTATCAGTATGAGTGCATGTGTCTTTGTATATTCAAATATAGGTATGTGTACACTTGTGTCTCGATATATGTGTATGTGCATTCATGTTTGTGTTTGCATGCCTCCATATGTGTGTATGTGTTTTTACAAAAAACATATGTGATACTGTAATTGCCATTTAACTCTAAAGAATTTTTGATGTTGGTTTTTTATTCTTTGTTCCTTTTGATCTCATATAGTTCTAGCCTTATGTTCCATAATTTAAAAGATCAAATAGTTTTACAAAGTTTATTATAGAAATCTCACCGTATTTCTCATTCCTTTTTAGTAACTAATTTAGTTAGTGAGCCACATCTTCTGTTATTTGACTTAAGGCATCTAAAGAATATACTTAGGTTGTTAAAAACCTCCAGTCTTAAAATTATATATTGACTTTTCAAATATAATATGGATTCTTAGCTGTTTTTTACAGATTATTTGCAAAACCACTCCCACCCATCCTAACACCCCCACACTTTTCCCAATATACTTTAATTTTGGCTAGATCGGTACTCATGTCTACTTCAGTATGTCCGTAAATATTATCCACCATTGATTATATTTGTTGCCTGGACAACATACTATTTTCCTATAGTTTATTTTCTGTGAGCTCATCATTACTTCACAACCAAACTTTTTCAGCAGTGAAATTCTCATTACAAGAAGTTGAGACACATTAGGTATGCTGCCACTGTTATCTGCTTGAAGAGACCCTTACAGATTTTCTTAGATGCCTCAGGCTGGACAGAAGGGATCCCTGGCCTGCTGGGTACCTGCCTTTTTACAATCTTACCATCATCCTGAGGATTCCATTTGCTTCTGTTGCATTGGATCCCTCTATTTCTTGGATTCCTTATCGTTCTCCTTCTTGATTGACTCCACCGATTTGGCAGGACATATCCTTAAATTGTTTCCTGAGAAAGAGGGTGTGTAATAGGTAAAGTTTTAAAGTATTCAGTTTTGATAATTTCTTAAGTAACTCCCACAATTAATTTGATTGGGAATAGATTCTCGGTTAGAAATAATTAATTTTGGAGAAAGTTCTACATTGTTTTCTAGCTTCCAAGGGTGTGATTGAGGTCTATAATGACTATCGAACCTCTGATTCTTGATTCTTTCTCTCTCTTTCCCTGTGTGTGTGTGTACATTATACATACACATATACATATACAATATATATATTCTGTCCCCATAATCACATAAGGTATTTTCATGTAGGTCTCTTTTCATTCAATATATTAGGTGAATAGAGTCTGTTCACTTTTTAAACACTTCTTTTTAATTTCTGGGAAAATATTTTCCATTATTTCATTGATAATTTCCTTTCCTTCCTTTTCTTTCTTCTCTTAGGAACTCATTTCTAGGGTTAAATATTAGATTACTGGACCTCCTAGACTGATTCTGTAATTTATCTTTTCTCTCACATTCTCGTCTCATTTTCTGTGTATTGACTTGCAGGATATAGGATTCGTTTGACTTTTTTTCTTTAAAAAAAAATGGGCTTTAAATATGTGATTCCATTGTCTTATAGTCTCCATTGCTGTTTTCTGATGAGAAGTCAGTCATCATTCTTACTATTGTTTTCTCTATTTAATATGTTTTGTTTTCCCTGACTACTTTCAAGGCTTTCTCTTTATTTTTGGTTTTTGCATAAGACCGAGAGTACTGGTTCTCTATCTCTTCTCCATATTTAGGCAGATAAATAGATTTCTCTCTGATGTTTTCCCTCCAGCAAAGGTCTATGTATGCTTAGCTATTGCTGCACAACACTCTCCAAAACTTAATGGCTTAAAACATCAAAGATTCATTTTCTGAGAATTTCTCTGAGTCAGAATCTGGGAGCCACCTAGCTAGACAGTCTGGCTTTAGCGTCTCTCACAGGACTGCAATCAAGATATGGCTGAGTTGGGAGACATCTCAGGATATGACTGAGGAAAGAGACTTCTAATCTCCCAAAATAACTTCCAAGTTCACTTACATGGGTCTCTCTACGGTGTACACTCATGAGCAACCTAGAGAGAGTGAGAGCGAGCGATGGCAAAGAAGGAAGACAGACTTTCATATGTAACCTCAGAAGTAATGTCACTTTTGCCACCTTCCATTCATTACAATATAATTAGTATGCCCAGGCCAAACTCAAGGGGAGAAGATCACTCAAAGGTATGAAAATCATGAGGCAGGCATCACTAAGAACATCTTAGAAGCTGCCTATGACAGACTGTGTCTGTCTTCTAATCTATATAAGTGCCAGAGCTCAAGTGGGTTTATCTAGTTCTCCTCTGACCTCAAACAATAGCAGGCCCAGCATACCTGTATCTCAGATAGGGGTCCCTACCTTCACTCTTTCAACGGAGCACTTATTTAATAAGGTCCCTGGAAAAGAGACAGTTATAGATTCCTTTGTGTCTGGAGCCCCCCAAGATACCAACCAGTCCAGACCACAATAAGCCTTTACATTTTTATTTAAAAATTCAATTCAATAACAGCCACATTCACCTGTGTCTATGGTGGCTTCCATCTTCTCATGTTATTCTGCTAAAGGTGAAAACAGAATCCCAACTTGGCAAGAAAAGGCTGGTAATTTCTGGATTTTATTTCATTAGGCTACTTTGTGATCTCAGCTTTCTCATGGACATAAAATAACTGTCACTTTGTATGTCATCCAGTTAGTTATAATTACTACAGTAAGGAAGACATTGTATTATGGCTTTCTGTACATTATGTGGAAGCAGCACTGATTTGTTCATGTGTTTTCCAATTTCCTCCTCCATCCCCTACTTATCTTTGTCCTGTGGCTTTATTTCTCAAATGATAAAATTAAAACTCACCTAATTGTTATTTTGGTAAGGTTCTTTGAGAAAATGATGCCAAACATGTCATTCAACTCTTCATCTCTTATATATATTTGTGAAAAATAATTAGTTGGAAGCACTGGGCATAGATGGTCTGTGGTTGGTTGTTTAATATTGAAGTGTATAGATTTGAGTATGATACTTTTGTTTTTTTTTTTTTTGAAACAGAGTCTCACTCTGTTACCCAGGCTGGAGTGCAGTGGCATGATCTCAGCTCACTGCAACCTCCACATACCAGCGTCAAGCAATTCTCCTGTCTCAGCCTCCCAGGTAGCTGGAACTACAAGGCACCTTCCACGATACCCGGCTAATTTTTGTATTTTTAGTAGAGATAGGGTTTCACCATGTTGATCAGGCTGGTCTGGAACTCCCGATCTCAGGTGATCCACCCACCTCGGCCTCCCAAAGTCCTGGGATTACAGACATGTGCCACCGCACCCAGCCCTGAGTATATACTTTTATAATTCTTAACCTTTTTGACTTTATGCAATAAATGCAGCTAGATATAATAATATTTTGCAGCCATATATAAACATAATTTTTAGAAATTGTAAGACTTCCTTTGTGACGTAAAATATGCTGAATTTTAGTGAATTTCTGAAATCTTTGGAAAAAGTTTATTCTCTATGTCTTAGCTGTAAAAATACTATTTTATCTATTAGATATGTCTTAACATTATTCAGTCCTCAATATTTTGCCTTATTTTATTTATATAACCTATTAATTGTGAGAGAAATATGTTTAAAAAACTTACTCTGATTATTGACTTGTAAGCTTACTTTTACATTTCTAACAGATTTTGTAGTATATATTTTATCATTGTTGTATTATGATTATAATGTAGCCTTGATAGGTGGTATATTTGGTCACCACAAAATGTCTCTCTTGGTTCTTTTATCTACCTGTGGTTAGTTTTGGACATATCTCTATTTGTTCTTTTTCTATTTTTAGTTAGCTTTGTATTTATACATCTTGTTCAGTTTCTAAAGTCTTTAAAACAGCTTTATTTTCTTGAGAATATCCATTTCATAAAGAGAATTTCCTTTCCCCTTTGAATTGTGTTAGCAAATGTTTTAAAAAATCAGTTGACCATAAATGGTAGGGCTTAGTTTTGAACTTTTAATATTGTTCCATTGATTGTATGTCTGTTCTTGTGCCATGCTACAGGATCTTTATTACTCTAGCTTTATAGCACATTTTGAAAGTTGGTACAGATCATAATCTCATAAGATACAATCCCAAACACCAAAATCTCAAATACTGAAATCTCAGAAGATCACAATCTCTAAAAATCAAACTCCATAAAGTCTAAAAATTCCTAACATCTAAAATCCCAAAAATGATAATTCTGAAAGATTAAAATCCCAAATGTTGAAATTCTTAAAGCCAAATTCTCGGGAATGTTTAGTACATTTTTGGTTGTGCACAGTATAGTTGCATCATGTTAAGTGAAACTATCACCTTGCTATTGTCTTTATTTGGAAATTAAGTATAACTTAAGAAGATGTGAATGAGTGACAGGTTGACAAGGGATAGATTTGTGGACTTAATTTTAGGTGTCGACTGGATTAAGGGATACCTAGAAACCTAGTAAAGCATTATTTAAGGTGTGTCTGTGACAGTGTTTTCAGAGAAGACTAGTGTATAAGTCTGAGAGGACTAGGTGGGGAAGATCTACCCTCAGTGTTGGCAAGCTCCATCTAATGGGCCAGGGTCCTGGAGAGAACAAATACATAAACCAATTTGATCTCTCTCTGAGAGCTGGGACAGACTTTTCTTCTGCTGCCTTGGGCATCATAACTCCAGGCTTCCTGGCCTTTGGATTCCAGGACTTCCACCCCAGCTACCCTCCAGGTCCTGAGGATTTGGTGTGCAAACTTAGAGTTACATCATCAGCTTTCCTGGTTCTGAGACCTTCGGACTTGGACTGAGCCACTCAGCCGGCATCTCAAGGTCTCCAGCTTGCCGACAGCCCGCTGTGGGACATCTCAGTCTCCATAACTGTGTAAGCCAATTCCCCTAATAAACCTCCTCTGATATATCGATCTACATATCCTATTTGCTCTGTGTCTCTGAAGAATCCTGACTAGCACAGGTTTGGTACTGGGGAAGCTAAATATCATTTCCTCTTACTGTATTCCTTACAACACAGTGGATGAGATCTGTGAAATTGTTCCCTCACAAAATGGCTTCGATAAGTTAAGTGTACAAGGCTACTTAATGGTGAAAGTTAAAAGTTTAAAAACTAATTATTATTAGTTCTACAAAAGCAGAAAATTGCTTACTTGCAATGGCCCAGCAATAATCAAACTTTTAAAAGGATAGCATATGCTTACAGAATTTGTACATCACAATGACTCCCCAAATACAAGTGCAATGAGTGTTTCAAAGATCATAGAAGTGAAAACACATGCAAAAAATACAAGAAATTTTCCCTGCCAAATTGTTCAATCATGTACGACATCTGCCCCTTCACCCATAGCACCAATTTGCTATGCTATGCATTTTCTCTTCACATAATTTTCAATACTGAAGATATAAAGTGTGTAAAGACTTTTAGAGAGCTCTAATTCATTTTATGCACTTTTTACAAATTTGGCTCAATGAAAGTGCATTACCACAACATGGACATTGTGTGTAAGCATTGTGTATGCATGTAAAAATGTGGACACTTCCTCACTAAATAAAGAGATGTCCTTTTTATACATCTGCATAACGTTTATTAATGACAAAATTTCCTGAGATTGCAGCTCTTTGGGTGACTGCATACATAGTGGTGACCCATTGTTTTTGATCCATCTCATCAAAAGACTTAGGTTGTCGGCCAGGTTCAGTGGCTCACGCCTGTAATCCCAGCACTTTGGGAGGTCAAGGCAGGTGGATCTCTTGAAGTCAGCAGTTAGAAACCAGCCTGACCAACATGGTGAAACCCTATCTCTGCTAAAAATACAAAAATTAGTCAGGCACGGTGGTGCATGCCTGTAATCCCAGCTACTCGGGAGGCTTAGGCAGGAGAATCCCTTGAACCTGGTGGGGGACAGAGGTTGCAGTGAGCCAGGATTGCACTGCTGCACTCCTGCCTGGGAGACAGAGCAAGACTCTGTCTCAAAAACAAAACAAAACAAGACTTAGGTTGTCCATCACAGCATTTCAAATAACTGCAGTTATAAAGCTAGGGGTACACAATTACCAACCACAGTGATTTGCATTTATACTTTTTGCTTTTTGACCTGTTTCTTCATGAGTACAGGTTATGCGCCCATAATTGTCATATCCATGTAATAGTAATTAGTATAACTGAGTGGTTATGTTTACAAAATATGTAATTATTGCCTATTTTATCATGCAAAGTGGCCTATGAAGTGTTCTATCATGTTTTTATGTTTCTCAAATTAAAACCTCTTTAAAAATGTAAGTAAATATCTTTAAAACATTTTTAGAATTATATTTTCAGGATTTTGGTCTTTCAGGATTATGGTTTTCAGGATTTTAAACTCTAGAGATTTTGATCTTTTGGAATTATGGCATTAGGGATTGTGTCTTTTGGGATTATGGGCCAAACCCTTTGAAATGAAAACTTGTAAGTTCTATGACTTAGTTTATCTTTTTCAAACCTGTTTGGCTATTCTAGGTCCTTTACATACTCACATACATTTTAAAATCTCCTTGTTAATTTCTGCCCAAAAAAAAAAAGAAAAAGAAAAAAAAGAAAGAAAACAAAAAACCCTGAAGTGAATTTTATAGGGATTGCATTGAATTTAAATTTTTAAAATAT
>NW_012113141.1:16976972-17000902 GCF_000951035.1 Colobus angolensis palliatus
AAAAAAAAAAAAAAAAAAAAGATTGAATCAAAATGGAAAGAAAGGACATCCTTGCCTTTTTTCCAACCTTAGAGGAAATGCAGTCTTTCACTAAGTTAGATGTAGACTTTTCATAGATGACTTTGTAAGAGTACCATTCTGTTCTATCGTTATTTGTTGATAACTTTGACTATTTTAGCTTTATCTCAATTTTTAACCTATTGAGATAATTATGTAATATTGCCTTTTAGCTTATTAATATTGTAAATTATGTTAATTGCTATTTTAATATTAAATCAAGCTTCTATTCCTGAGATAAGCCTCATTTGTTTATGGTGTATAATCCCATTTATCTTTAGCTGGATTTGGTTGCTAATATTTTGTTAAGAATTTTTGTATTTATATTCCTGAAGAATATTGGTCTATACTTTTCTTTTCTTACAATGTCTTTGACTCTGGTATATGGGACAAATACTGTCCCCTTAGAATAAGTTGGGCAGATTCCCTTTCCTTCTGTTTTTTCCTTTTTTTTCAGCTTACATTTTTTGTGGATGAGTTTGTGAAGGAATACTATTATTTCTTCTCTATTTCATAATTTTTTCCAGTAAATACATCAAAGATGGAATTCTGTATGCAGGAAGACTTGTAATTATTAATTCAAATTCTTTGCACATCATATGTCTATTCAGATTGTATATTTTATCTTGAGTCATTTTTGATAATTTCTATATTTCTCAGAATTTGTCTATTTCAACTAAGTTGCCTAACTTGTTGGCATAAATTTCATAGTGTCCATTAATAATATTTCTAATTTTTATAGTATTAGTAGTGATGTCCTCTATTTTATGAATTATTTTTCAAATGTGTGTTTTCATAGTTTAATTTTTGGCCAATATATCCTATCCAAAGATTTGTCATTTCTTTTTATACTTTTGTTCCTCATTTGATATTTTATCTTATGTTAAATAGATATTTTACATTGTACTCTTTAATTTGTTTGTTGTTTTATTTTATTGCATACTTTATTTATTTGTTGTTTTCAAAAGTATCAGGTTGGTAAAAAATTTTGCATATTTTTAAGTTAGTTTCTTAGTATTGCTCTAGGAATTACAATATACACTCTCTTTTATCACAGTTAATTTCAGATTGGTACTTAATTTCATTAAAATACAAAACATTTGCTCCAATGTAACTCAATTTCTTATCCCTTCTTTGTGCTATGTATATATGCATATATGACACATTTTATAACATGAAATCTTTATACAATTTCATAATTATTGTTACATGCAATCATCTATTAAATCAGTTAAGAAAAAGGGAAAAATATATATTTACACAGGCTTTTATATTTGCCTATATAATTATGTTTTCTAGTGATGTTCATTTATTCTTGTGAATTGGAGATACTATGTGTTTTGACTTCTTTTTAGCCTAAAAGGCTATTATTTCTCCTAAGGAAGGTCTACTAGGAATACATGCTATCAGTCCTTGTTTTTCAGAAAATGTCTTTGTTTCACCTTTACTTTTGAATGATAGTTTTTATGGATGTGTATGTGTGCATCTTTGTTGAATTTTTTTCTTTTGGCACTTTAAATATGTCATCCATTGTTTTCTGCCCTCCACTGTCATGTTAAGAAGTCAGCTGTTAATCACATTGTTGTTGGCTGTGTGTGATGAGCCTTTTGTTTTTCTTCTATTGCTTCATTTAATATTTGATCTTTGTCTTTGTCTGTCACTAGTTTGAATATAATGTCTATCAGTGGATCTCTTAATTTATCCAACTTGCATTTCCTTGAAATTCTTGAGTTCAAAAAATCAATGTTTTGCAACTAATTTGGGAAGTTTAAAGCCATTATATTTTCAAGTAATTTTTCTGCCTCATTCCTACTGTTCTTTTTCTAGGACTCTCCTTCACATATGCTAGTAAATTTGATGATGTTTCACAGGTCTCTGAGGCTCAATTCTTTTTTCTTCATATTCTTTACTTATTCTTCTTTAGATTGTATAATTTCTATTGCTCTATTTTTAAGTTCACTGTTTCTTTACTATGTTTTTCTCATGATGGCAGATAAATTCTTGTAATAAATTTTAAAAATTTAAATTATAATATATTCTAACTCCAAAATTTCCACTGAATAATTTTTCTAAAATCTCTGTTGATATTCTCCCACTCATTATTTTATATTTTAAAAAATTCTTTAGTCATGATTTTCTTAAGTTTTTGAAACATATATAGTAACCATTTGTATCTGCTAGGCACAGTATCTGCTCTCCATCAGAGATAGTTTTTATTGATTGAATTTTTTCTATGTATGAGTTACACTTGTTACTTGACATGTATCATACATTATTTTGTGGAAGACCAGGCTTGTTGTTCGATAATATATTAAAGAAATTATTGGTTCTGGTTTTCCTACAAGGTTTTTGTTACTGTTCTTTTCTGTTCTTTTTGTTTGTTTTTTTTTCTGTGACCTATCTGGTCTCATTCTCCTGTCTGCTACTTCCACAGTGTACAACTCCTGAGATATCTGCTCATTCTAATTTGTTCCTGTTTTTATTTTTAAGCATAGCTTCCTAAAGCTCACACCTAAGTCAGTATATATTAGTAAAGAGCCACTGACTGGCCAGGTGTTTTGCCCTGAACCTTGAACTGATCAGTCTTTCAGCATTTGCTCTTGAATGAATGTATGTTATGCAATGTATTCAAAGTTTTAAAAGTTTGCAAATATGCCACAGTTTTGTTTTGTTTTGTTTCCCCTGGGCCTCCTCATGTCTGCTCTGCATGTGTGGAAGAACTCATATTTATCCAAGAGAGTATAGACAGGTAGAGTTCTCCTCATTCTATCCTGTGCATATAAACAGTCTTGCAAGTGAATACTGCCTTCTAGACTGCCAGGACTATGTCAGAACTTGAGAATGCATACTGTGGCTATCTCAATCCTTAGATCTCCTTGTCAAATTTATGGCTTGTCTGTCCATCTTGCTTGACTAAACTAATATTGCAACTTTAGGCTGCAATGTTGGCCTCACCTATTTCTTTTGCCACTGAGATCACCACTGTTTCATACCCAGAAACATAGCATATTGCTGACTCTGCTCCAAAGGAAGTCAACCTTCCAAAACATATCTGCTGTTTTTCGCAGCTTTCCTGGCCCTGGTAAAACTACCACACCTATAAACCTGTCAGAACAGCAATATGAAACTATTATTTCATTTGCTTCATGCATTAGTGTTGTGGTATGTGAAATGATTTTGTGTTGCTTTGAGGTTTATGTGTTGTTTAATTTAATTTCTAATTATTGTTGTCTAAATAGTTCCTTCAGGCTCATTCTGAAGTTGTTTAAATTTCCCAATGTGAGGTTATATTTTTCTTTGCCCTGCTTATCATTCAGTGAGGTCTGTCAACCTAAAGGTCTTTTTTTGAGGGGGAGGGACCTAGGAAATATTTTACTGGTTATTTATTTCCTTCCTGTGTCTCTAGTCTTTCCCCCTGGAACTTCTAATAAATGGTTGTGGAACCATTTTTTAAATGGTTTTTCCATTTAAAATGTTTTTCCATTTTTTCTGTTTTTCCATTTTTTAAATTTAAGGTTTCAGATTTTCCTTTTATTCTTTAGAAGAATTTCACCATTTATACTTATGTTTTAACAATTTGCTCTTCAGTGGTGTTTTTGCTATATATTCTATTAATTTTTTAATGTATACAATTAGTTTTAAGTGACTATTTGGCTAATGATAAGACAGATATATTTTATGACACAGTATCATTTCTTAAAGATCTGTTATTGAAAGCCTCTTTATTATTGTATTAAATCTGCTTGTTAGGATTGATGATACCTCTTCTTAATTCTATAAGTTTTTCTCAGGGTTTTCTAGTCTTTTTTATGGGTTGTCATCTCTATTTTTAGATCCGTGTAAGCATGTGTGTGAATGCTATAATTTAATATTGACACCTTCCTTTATGCCACCAACCATGGAGAAGCAGTAGAAGGCAGTAATCAGCAATGCACAGAAATACTCATTTTCAGTAGATAGTGATGACCATACCACCTGGAATTTCCAGCCTTCCAGGGCACTGCACTGTCCTTCAGGCCTCACATCTTCACTTTCTCGCATTGTCTGGTACAGATGCTTCTGATACTGTGAGCTTTGTACAAAAGGCATGAAAGGCAAGAGATCAAGTAACCTCAACAAGCGGATATAATACTGTAACCACCCAGCTCTGAGTAGTTTCATGATTCCTTTCTGGCCCCTGTGATCCTTTCATTTCTTCACTTGAAAAACTTTGACTGCCTTGTATTATTTTAAGCTAATTCTTTCCTCAGTCTGTTACAGGCTATTTTTTTCTTCAATAAAATCTTATCTGCCTACTGTTTTTTGAGAAATTTTCACAATATCTGTTATATTAAGGTCACACTTTCTATTCCATTAAACCCTTCCAAAGATTGTCATAGATTTAATATTAAAAACTTTCTGTCGATTCTATCTGTGCTACCTGCCAATTTTAAGTGTGCTAATAAACCACTTATTATTGTATAGTGATTTTTTTCACAACATTGACTAGTCTTGCCTTTTTTTGCCCATTGTGAGACCACCAAAACCTAACACATTGGAAGTTAATAAAGTTTGAATGGGTGAAATATTTATTGGAACAATTAATTTTAGTGCCTAAGTAATTTTAATACACATACAGATATATATAGTTTAATATTTTATAATCATAAATTTATTTAACACTTTTGAAAATATCATTTGTTTCATAAATTTTAGTATAATAATGCTTCAGTCCACACTATCTCTCTGTGTTGCCCTCTAAATAATTATTTAATAACTTTTTCCAGTTCTATAATTTTGGTTTACATTATGCCTAATCTACTGTTATATTATTATTTCGAGTGTTTTTCAGGAGTTATACTTGTTACTTTTAAAGTCTAATTTTTCATAGTCTTTTGCTTTTTTATCTGTAGACTCCACTCCCTTCTTTAGTTATTTTAAAAAAATATTTGTGTTCCCCGTCTCTACTAAAAATACAAAAAAATTACCTGGGGATGGTGTCACGTGCCTATAATCCCAGCTACTCTGGAGGCTGAGGCAGGAGAATTGCTTGAACCCGGGAAGTGGAGGTTGCAGTGAGCAGAGATCTTGCCACCGCACTCCAGCCTGGGCAACAGAGTGAGACTCCGTCTCAAAAAAAAAATCATGTCTAAGTACATTTATTTCTGAAGTCAAGAGAATGGTTCTACTCTGTTTTGTTTTTCTCTTTTTTAAGTTGGTTTTTAATTATAAGCTTATTTTCTTTGAAACTTTACTTGGGAGAACTCCTTGAGGTGCTGAATAAAGGTGGGTTACTTCTAAGAGTACTTATACTTGCCTTTTCCAGGTTCTTAAGAACAATATCAACTCAGAACAACTTAACATAAATTCTTACCCTATGGTTTTAATTACTACCCTGCCAGTATAAATGTGAGCTGTAAACCCACATTAGTGTTGGCTTATGGCCTACTTACTTATTCCAAAAGGAAATTATTTTCCTCTTTACTCAGCACCAAAGGCCTAGACATAAATTATTTCTTTAATTAGTTAATTTAAACATAGTAAGAATATTTGTATCTAACTATACTTATTCCTGAAGTCTTTGAGGGTACACAGGGAAGTAACGTACTTCTGGTCCACTGTGACAACATTATGTGGACTCTCTTACTAGGCTCTCATTCAAAGTTCAGAGTAGGCTTCTGTTTATTTGTTTGTTTTCTTTTAAACCATACATCCTAGATCATAAGGTTACAAAAAACAAATACAAGGTCACTAGGATCCAAAAATTGTGTACTGTTCTGATTCCCACTTTTAAATAGTTTTTGGAATCTGAAGATTTTTTTTTATTTTCTTGTCTACCCAAGAATACATTCTCTAACCCAGCATTTTAAATTGTTTTTATTAGAACAGTCTGTTAAGGTACCTATTTTATCATAGTGCTAGAAGTAGATGTCACCTTTTTTCTAACATGAAAACGACTAAAATCTTATTAAAATCAACCAAATGATATACTCCAGACATGGGGAACATTTCCCTAAAAACAATATCATTGCACCAATTTGCATACTGTTATTTATGTTTTTCACTTAACTATCCACCTCATATCTTCTTAGCCAAATTCCAAAGTTTTCACTGCTCAAGTTCAGTCTCCAACTTAAAGTTTGTCTGAATATTCCAGTCAATATTAATTTAAAATCTTTCTTGTTCATCTACTAGATACATAAACAATATGTTATGGGATTTTAAATAAAATATAAATTATCATGTTGGGAGGTTGAGTTTAAGACTGCATAAGTTAGCAAACACTAAAATGGGGTTGTCCTTGAAGCTGTAAACAGCACAGAACATCAAATCTTACTTATTTGTTTGCTGCTCACAATTGCCTCTGCAGGATGTAAACAGTGACAGTTCTTAAGGCTGCCTTGGGATGGAGGCAGCTTTAGCCACTAGATTGTACTTATCAGTGGCCCCATCAAAAAAAGCACTCCCAAAACAGGCAATGTGAGTAAAAATCAGTCCTGTTTCACATCCTCTTTCAGCTGTGGAATGGAAGTGTTTTCCAACGTGTCATTATCGGCCCTTGGTGCTTTATGGTTCTGAAGAACCTGTCCTCTACGGACTGAGGCTGATGCCTTTAACCATGCTTCGCCTTCAGAAGCAGTGGTTACAGTTGCAATAGTTAATTTCACATGTCTACATGGGTATCACATGGTGCCAATATTAAATATCCTTTCTCAGTGTGTCTGTGATGGTGCTTCCCAAAGAGAATGAGCATTTGAATTGGTAGACCCAGGAAAGCAGATTGCCCTCCCCAGAGTGGAATGGCATCATCCAAGTCACTGAAAGCCTACATAAAACAAAATGTGAGAGGAGTTTGCCCCTTTTTCTCTGCCTCTCTGCTTGAGCTGGAACATCTCATATCATCTCCTCTTGCCCTCAGATTGTCTCCTTTGGTTCTTAAGCCTTGAGACTCAGACTGAATCACACCACCAGCTTTTCTGGGTCTGCAGCCTGCAGATGGCAGATTGTGGGACTTCTCATTCTATAATTTTGTGAGCCAATTAGTGTAATAAGCCTCCTCATATATAAATAATATATTATCATTATATATATAATATAGTATATAGTATATATAGTGTTATATATAATTATATGTTATGTATATTTTTTAATTGGTTCTGTTCCTCTGGGGAACTCTAATACACCCATTAAGGACAGCAAGATGACACACACTCCCTGTGGGCCTTCCTTTTGTCCCATATGGTCGCTGGGGCCATGGAGATAGAGGGCAGGAAACAAACATGATTTCTGCTCTCATATTGCAGACACACATCAGAGTAATAGAAGAAACAGGCCTAAAAGAGGTAAAATGAAGATTGAATTCAAAAACATGTATATATACATGAAGAAAAAAGAAAATGACATCGTGATAAGTGTTAAGTCAGAGGAAATTTCTGAGACATTATCCCTAACTTATTCAGGGTACAGAGCAGATACAGAGAGGAAGAGACATGTGCATGGAGAATTATGAATGTACAGAATATTTCAGTAAAATGACAGCATCTTACTTACCACAGGGAGATACTTGAAGTTATATAAGAATGTATTATGCTTTACACTATTGTGTATTCTAGACACTATAGTGTAAAAACGATGGTGTATAGTCGTAGTATAAAGACTATGGT
Organism: Colobus angolensis palliatus; assembly: GCF_000951035.1. Taxonomy (NCBI): domain Eukaryota; kingdom Metazoa; phylum Chordata; class Mammalia; order Primates; family Cercopithecidae; genus Colobus; species Colobus angolensis. The sequence goes on from NW_012113141.1 coordinate 16,984,673, forward strand.
ATATAGTCTTCAAGAAGTTACTTGATTTTTAAAAGTAGATTCAGTGGTACTAGAAATATTGACAGCAAGGGTGTGTGTGTGTGTGTGTGTGTGTGTAAATAAATTGGCTCACACAGTTGTGGAAACTGACAGGTTCCATAATCTGCAGGTGGCAGGCTGGAGACTCAGGAGAGTAGTTGCTATAGTTGCAGTCTAGGTCTAAATGCCTGAGAATTCAACTACTATGGTGTGAGTTCTAATCCAAGGGCAGCAGAAGACTGACAGCCTGCCTCAATTAGTTAGGCAGAGGAAAGGAGTAAATTCTCCCTTCTTCAGCCTTTTTGTTCCATTTGTGACCTGACCAAACTGGATGATGCCTACCCACACCAGGGAGTGCCCTCTGCTTCACTCAGGCCACCAATTCCAATGCTGAGCTCACTGAGGACACCCTCAAAGACACCCAGAAATAATGTTTAGTCAAATCTGGCTAGACATTGACACATACAATTAATTATCACAGAGTGCTGAATTGACACATAAAATTAATCATCATGGGTGCTTGCATAATGGGCCATTGCTTCTCTAAGCTCCTCCTCAACCCTATCACACACTAGGGCTCCTAGGGAGCCACACCAGATAGCTTTTCACTCACGTATGTCCCCACACTGCAAGAGCGCTGACCTTACCTAGTACCACACACCCACGCTCACGGGATCCACAGCAACCAACAAAACAACACAAAACCAACAAACACCCACCACCATTCCCTCTTATACATACACCCACTCTACTGATAGGGCTGTCTAAAAATAACAAATACGTATGTCCTGTTATCACTTATAATTCAAGTCCACTTAATAACAATGCTGTGTATAAATAATATTTAGCTACATTTTCCAGATGAAGAGTAGCATTCAGAGAAGATAAATAGATTCCCCAAGCTCACACAGCAATATAATGACTTAGGTCTAGTGTCCCATGAGTTTCCAATATCAACACATCATGCTCTAATGATGTATCAATGTAGCCTCATCAATTATCACAAATGAACCACTCTTCTGGGGAATGTTGATGATGGAGGAGGCTGTGTGAGTGTGGCACTGGGAATATATGAAAAATCGCTGTACCTTCCACTCAATTTTGCTTTGGACCTAAAACTACTCTAAAAAATAAAGTCTATTTAATGGAATTACCCTCTGAAATATTGGACAAATTCTAAGGTCTTGCTCAGGGGACAGATCAAAGGCTGGTTCCCCACATCCTTCCCCTTAGCTATCTTAGCCCCAGTTTTTACAATTTCTATGGGTGATCTGGGTTGGGCATCTCAACTTTCCGGCTTCCAGAGGAAACAGAAATTCGTTGGACTGTGCTGAACTTCTGGCATGGTTTGAGGTATATTCATGGTTCAGCAAGCATGTTATAAATGATGTCTGTGATAGATGATTCCCCAGTTCTGCACCCTAGAATTTCATGGTGGGTGAGAGTTTGAATTCCCATTGGTCAGTATGTATTTTTGCTTATGATTCAGTTGAGACACAGCTAGAGTTCTCAACTCCAGAATTCTCCTCTCAATAATATTCCACACACATTCTCATTTTTCTGTCTTATCTTAAGTGTTTGTCTCTCTGAAACCATCTCATCTGATCTCAAGAAATTACTCTAAGTAATATTTGGAGTTAAAGGAATGTCTCAAACTTGCTTGTTTTGAAATTTTTTAAAGAGTCAGAAGATTAAAATAATACAATGTTTTAGATTTAAAAAAACTTTAATGACCAGGCTTACTTAAACAAATAAAAATGAAAGATTAAAACAAAATATATTATGCAAACCAAAGATGCAATTGTTTAGTTGTTATTGCTGTTGTTGAGAAAGGCAATTTAGTGGGATTAAGAACTGAGTAGAAAATCACAAACGACAGCACAGCTTTGTTTTCTGCATCTGTCTTATTACCTTCCCACACTCTGATTCTAAACCCCATTTGTCTTAAGGATGTTTTTTAAAGGTTATTTCCCATATCCCACTTCCTAATAACCTTGACTTCGTTCATGAATATTTTTGTACATCTACAAGATGTGTAGCATGGTATCGGGGCTCAGGATTCAATTACCTAATTTATTTGTCATCCCAGTTCCTACGAAGCAGGTATTTTTTTTTTTTTTCATGAGAATGCACGGGCTCAGAAAGTCCAAGTGATTTGCACTGGTTCATGGAGCTAGTAAATAACAGAACAGAATATAAATGTATGACCTACCTCAAACCACTGAACCAGACTGACTCTCCAGGCTGCCATAGTTCTCAAAATCCACTCACTCCAGCTTTCTCACACGCAAAATCTTAAGAAAACGAATGGGCAAAAATCCTGGTATGTTTCCTGTTTCCTCATGATATTTATAGCTGACATATTTTTAAGGATCTCAGTTTTAAATATCAAGAGAATATTATGCCTTAATTTATCTGACTACAAGTTAAATCCTATCTATAAGATACATACACACTAAGTACATTCAAAAAGAATATACATCCAATCATCACAGAATGTTCAATATCACTCACTCACACTCAAGGAGTTTAATAAAATCAAGAACTAGCATATATTAAGCATATACTCTGAAATATGTCAAGTACGTTTGCATATTTTGCCTCCTTCAAGCTTCCCAACAATGTTATTTATTATTTACATTTGACAGATAAGAAAAGTGAACATTAGAAAATTTAAGTCAATGGTAGAGCAAGACACGAACTTCTGAATCTGAGTCTAAGGCCTGTGCCTTTAACCACAACATTCATCTGCCTATCAAAGGAGGAAATCAGGATTTGTAAAGCATGCACACATTTTATTATTGAGCAGGAATAAGAATGCAGGCCTCTATATGCCCACTGCAAAATGTACTCTGCCTTCAGATAGCTTAAGTTCCTAGGTATAGCCTTATGGTTAAGCTGTAGATTGCTAAGACCTAACCTATAATACAGCGCTTCAATCTGTGCATTTCAGAGTTCTGGCATTTCCACCTGCCTCATGGACTGGTGATCATTTTGGAATGAACCATTTGCAGTGCTAATTCCTGGGCTAAATAACAATAGTAATGATGACAATAATAAAAATATTCAGTAGTGGTGGTGATAATGATGTTATCACTACAGGTTCCATTCCAAGTGGCCTTGTTTGTCAGAGAATTGAGCAGAAAGCAAACCAGAAACCTGAAATGAAAAGGGTTAGCTGGTAAATTGCCATGTGTGAATCTGCTTTGATTTTTGCATTTTCTGCAAGACAATTTGAATTCTAAATGGCACTCCAATCCAGAGAGTGTGAAATCTGCAACCCGCACTGTGAAAGTCATACAACTGAGATCTGACAAGTAACCTTAAGTAATTTGAGACTTAATGCATCATTAAGATCATTTCTGTTACCATCTTGTAGCAATTGTGGGACCAATTTTAAGAGATAGATTTCCTTTTAGAAAGGCTGGGACCTCCCTCCAGTCCTGAATGGCACGCCTGGACCGTGAGATGTCAATGCATATACCATCTAGCCATAGTGGAAAAGTGACCATTCTTAAAAAGTTTCAATTAAGCTCCTCATTTGATCTTATTTAGCTGCCTTGTAAGTTGGTTAGATGGAGACTTCAAACTTTGTGAACACATGTGGGTGCGGGGGGAGAGGTTTATGTGCCTGCCTCTTCTTGCTCTCTGTACAAGAAGAACGAGGCTTTATTAGGATCCTTCTCCATGGCAGATGAATATTTACTCTATGGAATACTTTATAAGCAAAACAGCCCTGCCTCAGAAAGAAATAATTAATCCTCAGAAGAAAAAAATTACCTCTAAGAAAGGAGATTGAGGCTGAGCATCCCAAAACTACAGAGACTCAGGGATATGATACCAGGCAGTGAATCAGACATCAAAATATGAACTATTGCCATAGCTGATAAACAAAAGGCAGAATGTCTTTTTATAAAGGGGTAACTCTTATCTCCAACTTCATATCACCGCTTTAGGAAAATGGCAGTATGCATGTAATATGAAATCGTTCTTCCGCTAGCAAATTTTCAGAGGAGAAAATTTACTTTGAATCAAGACCCAAAACTATGCCTTATAACAGTAAGGTTTCACTCAGAAAATTAATATAAACTAATTAATTTAGACTCTGGTACCTAGAAGTGTTATGAGTGGCTCATTCTGTCCCAGACAAGCTACCATTGATTTTCTGAGCCAAAACATGGGGATCCTATACCATCCATACATCAGAGCATAGCATGTGGCTGCTGGTCTCGAACTCCTGACCTCAGGTAATCTGCCCACCTCAGCCTCCCAAAGTGCTGGGATTACAGCCACTGTGCCCAGTCAACAACTTTTCTACAAACCCATCAGCAAGGATTAAGGTGTATTAACCCTGTTTATAGTAATTATAGGCTTTTAAAAATAAAAACATACAATTCCATAGTTTAAATTTCTTACAACACTTTCATATAAGCATGTTTTTAAATTAAATTTTATTAAAATATGCTTTTTAATGGTTTTAAAATATTTTGTTATATGAATGTGTCAAATTGTATGTGCTTACGCCTACTATAGCTACTATTTGTTTTTGAAGTGAAAAGAAAATTTTTCTAATTTATCAGTCTTGACTTTAAATGCTTTTTCTTTCTCCAAAATATAACCTACTCTAAAAAAGAAGGATAAAAAGAAGCAACAATTATCAAATATCTACTATAAAACAAGCTTATAATATACCTTATCTTATTGAGTCCTAGAAATTCTGAGTTATGCAATATTATGCCCCCAATTTTTAGCATTTCAAGTGCAAAATTTTGAAAAGTCTAAATAGGTGGTTCTAAGCCATGTGTCTAGGAAGCTTCACAGACAGACTTTTTAACCCAGTAATATCAGATTCCCAGTCCATATTTTACACCGTAGCAGGCAACAACTGGTTTCAACAGAAGTAGAATGACAATTCCAAACTGTGTGTGCCATCTTTCATCACTTGTACAACTCAGAATATTTATATAGGCCACTTTGGCAGAAGAAAGGCAAAGGGCTCAAAGTAATTTGGCTCTTGCTAATTACAAAACATAATCCAAAATCTTTTTTTTTTTTAACCACAACCACTTCAGAAGATTGTTCCTGTCAAATACGTCTCAGCACATCAGTCAATTCTGCTGCAATATTTCCCCCTCCTTGGCAACCAGGACCTTCTTGGAACTGCCCATAGTGACAGTTTGAGCAATTTTAATTAATAAGCACAATTAGACTGGAGGAAATTAGTTCCCTAAATGCCAGTCAGTCCTGTTTTCTCTTTCATGCTTCCCAAAGATTGCAGCTGATACTACTGCCCAGCAGTGTGTTATGGAGCCTGAGGGCCAGCAATGTCCGGCCAGGGATTCAGGCTCAGCCTCGCTGTGAACCAGATGGGGATCAGGAAAGAACTTGGGCAAAAGGCCCTTTGAAACCCATCCAAGATACAATCACCACCAGAGCCTTCTCCAGTTTTTGGGATTTCATTTCAGGGAGGAGAAAAGGTGTCAAGTTACTCTGTGCTTTTAGCAAAGGAAAGGAACTGGTTTTTCCAGGTTTCCAGCTGCAGGAGCCCATCAGCACACTCCTGAAATTGATGGCTCTGTAAAATCCTAATATTTGGAGGTGGATGGAAAGAGTGTATAGGAGGGCAAGTGAGATTTTAAAAAGCTGATTTATAGCTTTGGATATATAAAGATGAATTTATTTATTAAAATGCAGTAGCAGATTAAGACATCATTCAAGAAGTGAATACATTACTAAAAGTTTTGAATGACAACTCTAGGAGTGTCCAGCATATTTTGTTTCTTTCTGTTCCATGTAACATCAACTAAAAAGGGGCTGGCTTATGTAAAGAATGGAAAAAAGAATTTTAAGATGCAACTCACATAAAGGTCCAAACCTTGCCCCTTGTCCTAGTAAAACCTCAGATAACATACTGCAGCATTATTTTTACTTTACTACTACACAACGTAATGGAACTATAAAATCAGTCTGCTTGGGCTGGAATTCTGGCTCTACACCTACTGGCTGTGTGACTTCGAACCAGTTACTTATTCTCTTTGTGCCTTAGCTTTTTCACCTGTAAAGTGGAGTTAACAACGGTACCCTACAACCTAGAGTAGTTATAAGTATTAAATGAGATACTATTTGTAAATTGCTTCAAACAGTGTCCTAAACAAGAATTTATTACATAACAAATATTTTTTTGAGTGTGATCATTTTCTTGTCCTTCTTTTTCAACTGACCATTGAAAACTGAGCAACTCCAGGCAGGATGGGCATAAAAACATTATGTCTTCCACGACTCTTACTCTGCCCCAATTTTCTTCTGAGAAAAGTGGATCCATCCAGTTGAACATCTCCAATTTCCTGCCCCTACACACTTCCATGCATTTATACTGCCAACTTTCTCTCCTTTCACCCCATAGCTTCAGGAAATTAGCTGTCTCTCCTTTTGTTCAAAGTGAACCCCTTCATCTTTCCTTAGTTCACATCCTCCTTGGAAATCTTACTACATTCCAATCTTCTCTCTTAGCAACTTATCAGCTTGTGCCTCCTTCAGTGTATAAACATGTTCAAGTCATGATAGAACAAGACTCTCCTAATCACTTGTTTCTTCTTTTAAAAAGGAATCTTTTTTTTGTTGTACTTTGTTCTTTTTCTGCAATGTTTTGCCCATGGTTTGTTTGCCCATCCTCTGACCCTCTGTTAGGATATCAAAAAACATATTAATATGTCTTTTTTGACAAGTTTTAGGTTTATAAAAAATTGAGCTGAAAGTACAGTTTCCACATACCTCCCCCTCATAGATTTCTCTGTCATGAACACCTTTCATTAGTGTGGTACATGTTAGAATTAATGAGCCAATATTGGTACATTGTCATTCACCAAAATCCATTATTTACGTTAGGGTTCACTCCTTGGGTCGTATGTTTTATGGGTTTTGCAAATGCATAATGACATATATCCACTATTACAGAATCATACAGAATGTTTCACTGCCCCAAAAATTTCTTATGCTGCATAGTTTTGCCTTTTCCAGAATGTCATGTTTGGAGTAATACAGCATGTGGCCTATAGAGGTTGGCTTTTTTCACTTAATAATATGCATTTAAGTTTCCTCTCTATCTTTCTATGGCTTGATAGATCATTGCTTTTCAGTGCTGAATAATAGTCCATTCTCTGAAAGTATTACTATTTATTTATCCATTCACCTAGTAAAGAACATGTTTTCTTCCAAGTTTTGATAATTAGGAATAAAGCTCTTTTAAATATTCATGCACAGGTTTTTGTGTAAATATGTTTTCAACTCATTTGTGTAAATACAAAGGAGTGTGATTGTGGTTCATATGGTAAGAGCACATTTAGTTTTGTAAGAAACTCTTGTCTTCCAAAGTGGCTGTATCATGATGCATTCCCACCAGCAATGAATCAGAGTTCCTGTTGTTCAACATCCTTGTCAGCATTTGGTGGTGTTAGTGCTTTGGATTTTATCCATTCTAATAGGTGTGCCATAGTATTTGTGTTTTAACTGTTTCAATTTACAATTCTTTGATGACGTACCACGTGGATCATCTTTTCATATGCTTACTTGCTATCTATCTAGCTAACATTTTTTTTGGAGGGGGTGAGATATCTGTTCAGATCTTTTGCTCATTTTGAAATTGAGTTGTTTCTTTATTTTTGAATTTTAGGAGTTCTTTGTATATTTTGGATACAAATCATTTATCAGATAAGAGTTTTATAAATATTGTTTTACCAGTTGGTGGTTTGTCTTTTCATTCTCTTAACTATCCTTTGCAGGATAGAAGTTTTAATTTTAACGAAGTCCAACTTAATTTTTTTTCATAGATCCTGCTTTGGGGCATTGTGTACAAAAAGTCATCACCAAGCCCAGGGTCACCTAAATTTTCTCCTATGTTATCTTCTAAGAGTTTTATAATATTGTATTTTGCACATTTAGGTCTGTGATCCACTGGAGTTAATTTTTGTGAAGGGTATAATATCTGGGTCTAGATTCATTATTTTTGGATGCAAAGTCCCATGGTTCTGGTACCATTTGTTTAAAATATTACCTGTACCCCAAAAAACCTACGAAAATAAATATTTATAGAAAAGAATGAAGTAATGAAGTAATGAAGACAGTAAAGTATAGCAAAAGAACAGACAAATAAAACAAGAGAACAGAAAAGAGAGCACAGAAATGGACTCCCACAAATACAGTCAAATAATATTTGACAAAGGAACAAAGATAGTATTTTGAACACTCATTTATTTTTGTCTACAGCTCCTTAATTTCCACCATTTCCATCATAATCACTTTTCAGATTGATGATTTTTCTGTATTTTTTTTTTCAACTAGGACTTTGGATTCCCAGCTGGCCCCCAAATGAAAAATCTTCTCCCTCTCAGCCTACCTAATTATGGAGTGATTTTAAAGATAAATAAGTAAATGAACATAAGCCAATTAACTATGGTGAATCACCCAAATACTTGAAAAAAAATTAGTCCTTGGCAATGCAAAGAGTATACTTCATGAAATAGGGTTAGAGTTTCTTGCCTGAACTCAAACCATACACTTTTGAAAAGCCAGAAAGTAAAATCCAGAGGGGGTCCAAAGGCTCAGAGAGAAAAACTCTCAACTTAGATAAGTAGGGTGAGGCAGTAGTGGGAATGAAAGAATGAAGAAGGGATGAACTGATTACTTCTCTATTTCAGAAGAAACTCCTTCTCAAGCTTTGCTCCTATTGGTCAGTATGGCTAGTAGAAGGGAGAAAAGAATGGTTAGGTCTATGAGCCTTATTTTAGAGAAGACTGAATGTTTGTTAGGGTAACCAAATGTCTGGGAATTGGAGCCTTTATTCCTCCTCCAAAAACATTTTAACAAGGGGAAAACATGCTTTTCTTGTTAAATCCAATTTTACTGAAAATTCTGTTACCCAAACTATGCCATTTACTAAACCTTTTTGTTGATTGAAGTTTTACCCTCATTTATAAAATCTACTCATGTCAGGTGATATTTTTTAATGAAAGAAAAAGCCAGCATATCACTGTAGAGAATTGTTTTTTCACAGTTTGAAGACCTTTTCATAAGAGAACCATTGATTTTATAAGTTGCTAAGGATTTTTTCTTGAGTCATGCATAATTCAGATGGAGAAAAGATGGACATAACTGCTAGATGGATTGACCAATGTTACCACCCAGGGAGGATTATCAACCAGTCGGAGCACCCTAAAGCCCTGTGTTCCTACAACAGAAGCCCAAGGGAATGAGAGAACAGAAGGCCATTTCCCTAATGTAATAAAAAAAGTTATTTACATTTATGTAAGAATAGATATAATGTTTCATGGATAGAATAAATAATGATTATCAGAGCTCATCTTAGCTCTTACAGAAGTCAAAGATGAGATGGACCTTTTGCAACACTCACAATTCTAGGGTGAGTTAGAAGTTAAAAAAAATCAGTTATATATGATTTTAAAGTTTTTATTATACTTTCCTAAGCTTTACTGTATCTTGTTTACTCAGGACAATTTAATCATCTATCTGCTCTGCTGAGTCACCCTTGTAGCAAGCCTCAACTTTGTGTTCACTTTCATGCGACCACCTCCTTAGAAACCAAGATCACTTGAGCATATATTATAAATTCAGGTAAGCTTTATGCTGAACATGGACTGCAAAATAATCTCTGGTCAAATGATAGCTATTATTTGAACCAATCATACTCCTCATACAGAATTTTAGCTGAGAAGTAAAAGAACAAATTAGAATGGGCTATAAAGTTGATATGTCTGAGAGACAGAAAGCAAGCAGGAGCAGAAAAAGGAAATCACAACAGGTGCTCAGAGAAAAGCAAAGATGAGTCAGTGAGGACCCTGAATGGGAGACAGAGTAACGTAACTTCCCAACTGCTGTGTCTTATAAAGCTGTTCCTGTCTTTGGAATTCGGTAAAATGTCACTAACATCCTTCTATTAACTACTAAGGCAGTTATTTCATGAGTTATCTGGAATAAGCTCCTGTTCTTTTGAACCAAACGGGCCTTGTGCAGCCATCCTCATGACTGCCTGTGAAGATAAGCAGTAGTGTTATCACAGGAAGAGATAGAAGCAGTGTCAGCAATATGCTTGTCTAATGTTCCATAGATTCAATTCATAAGAACCACCTGGGGAACTTTTTTAAAAATAAAGATTCACAGACTCATTCTGGTTCAGGATGGGCTCAGGAAACCAATGTTTTCTAAAGATCCTCAAATAATTCTCATGATAGCTAGTTTGGGGAACTCAAACTAAGGGCTCTTAATCTTGGAATTACAGATATCTTTGAAAATGGCACAATACTATGATCCTCTTTTATTACATGACATTCACATGTGCTTTTGTATAATTTTAGGATGCCTAACCCAGACCTAGCCCAGTGTCCTTTCTGGGAGTAGATAGAAAATGACCCATCCAATAGCCAGTCAATGGGAAGCAGCCAAGCCACGCCTATTATGTGAGCTATTAGAGACATTTTTCAAATAACAAGTAAGGAAAAGACACAAGATACATTTCTTGGTGTCCAAAAAGAAACCACACTAGGTGTTTCAACAGAGTGTAATAAATAAATACAAAATTGGTTGTACAGGTGTTGAGGAACTGAAAGAGATAATAATTCCAGGAAGCCATTTATGACCCAGGGAAGTAGGGCAAAGAGTAGGGGCTAGGATTCTCGGAACCTCTTCCCCAAACTGGTGCTGGTACTCCAGGAGCACGATGGAGGAGCCCTGCAGACCCAGGCCGCTGAGCACTGTGGAGAGAATTTTAATCATTTGTTGCTGGTAAAATTAAAGAGAAAAATAAAACTGATGCTGGAAGTACTGAAAGTAGCTGGGGGCTGGAACCAACTGCTGCTACTGGGACAGTGCTAACAGGCATAGAAATCAAAATAGAAGCAAACGAAACCATTGTTTTTCCTCCGCCTTCTCATTGTCCTCCAGTGCTCCTTATTGGTGGAATAGAAACAAGAAGTATGGTGATTTGTAAATATACCCAGAAATCACTTCATAAAGTGAAGGCTAATTCTACTCTCTTTCACTGTAGACCGAGCTTAGTGACTCACTTCTAACAAATAAAGTAAACTGAAAATGATGCTGTGCAACTTTGAATACTTTTCGTAGAGAAGAAAGAGTGACTCAGAGCGCAGAACCAAAAGTCATGGAAAAGTATTCTTGGGCAAGATCAGTCTAAGAAAAACTTTTATTATTAGCCCAGCTGAACTTCAGATTTTCAATGGGCCAATGACTCTTTTGAATCTTGCGTTCTTCCCCTTCTTGAACAAGAATGTGTAAAGCAGCTATTCCATGCCTGCATCACTGTTGCATGTTGAACATGTGAGGTGGAAAATTTACCTATCTCAGAGGTCTTCAGGCTTGGAGAAAGTGCACTCAAGGAGCTCTATTTTAAAAATTACCTCTCAAGCGAAAAAGAGGCTCAAGCATACCTGGATCTGGTTTAGATAATGAGATTATGATATCAGAATATTGGGGACCTGAGAAGGGGGTATGTGTATTTTGTACATAAGGGGAATGTAAATAATTAGCCAGAGTGTACACTATGGTAGTTTTATTCTTGGATCTCAAATTTTTAAATATACATTTCTTCACGAAGTGGGGTCTAAGATTACTCCCCTCGTGGTGGGCTGGACTTAGGGACTCACGTCTTACAAATAGAAAAACTATAAGGAGCAGTGTGCAACCTCAAAGACAAGGTCATAAAAGGTACTATAGTTTTTTCCTTGCTCTCCCTCTTGAAACAAACATTCTGGAGAAAGTTACCTCCCATGTCAGAAGACAATGCAAGCAGCCTATAGAGAGGGTCGTATCCGACAGCCCGTGAAAAATTGCCAACAACCATGTGAGCTTGAAAGAGATCCTCATTCAGTCAAGCATTCAGATAAGAGTGCGGCTTGGCTGAAATGTTGATTAAAACTTTGAAAGACCTTGAGGCAGAAGCATCTTGCTAAGCTGCACCCATATTCATGACCCACAGAAACTGTCAGAAAATAAATCTGTTATAAGTCATAAATTTGGGGATAATTTATTACACAGCAATATATAACTGACACAGATGGCAAAAGGGAAACAGTTTCCAGAGTCTTAGATTCAACATCATGAAGGAAAATATATATTAGAAGATTTGGGACTGAGAGACAAATTAATCACTGTTATGGTCCAACATTTTCCTACTCAGCATCCATTTATACCTCTGTAAATATGTGTAAACTTCCACACTAAAACACTAACACTTTTATGCTTAACAAGTTGCAAATATCATTCAACCAAATAAAAGACACTCTCACCTTCTCTGCCAAAATAAGCAATTCAAATTCCCAAGAATCATGGTATGATCTCCAAGTGAAAGCAATCCCAGAATCCTCTTCTGGGCAACTTCTGGTGGAATGGGAATTTTCTTCTTTTCAGTACTAAACTAATTAGCAGAAGGCAAAGTTGTGATAACAGAAAGCATCTGCAAGAGGGTTCATAAGTATAATGAAGGGAACAGCTAGTTCTGAATCTCCCTTATTCTCTAGGCCACAAATCAAATGTCCAAGCTCAACCAAGTACAATAACTCATCATTTGCTCTAACCCGAATGTCCTCCAAAATATATGTGTTAACTTATTTGCCAATGTGATAGTATTAAGAGTGGGGGCCTTTTGGAGATGGTTAGACCATGAGGGCTCCACTTTCAAAGATGAGATTAGTGACCTTAGAAAAGGGCTGAAGAAAACTAACTAGTCCCCTTTGTTGCCCTTCCATTTTTTCTGCCGTGTGAAGACACAACTTTCATCCTCTGGTAGCAACAAAGCACCACATTAGAAGCTGAGAAAGCAGCACTCACCAATGAACCTGCCAGTGCCTTGACCCTGGGCTTCCCAGCCTCCAGAATTGTGAGAAAATAAATTTCTGTTCTTTACAAATTGCCGAGTTTCATATATTATGTTATGGCAGCACAAATGAAGTAGGATATCATTAGTATGCCAGCTATCTTAAATAATAAAACCAAGGCAAAGAGAATAATGTTACAATGTAAATATAATTAACAATATTGAATTGTACACTTAAAAATGGTTAAAATGTTAAATTTTGGCCGGGGGCTGTGACTCATGCCTGTAATCCCAGCACTTTGGGAGGCCGAGGTGGGCAGATCACGAGGTCAGGAGATTGATCCCATGCTCGCTAACTCGGTGAAACCCCATCTCTACTAAAAACACAAAAAATTAGCTAGGCGTGGTGGCGGGCACCTGTAGTCCCAGCTACTCGGGAGGCCGAGGCAGGAGAATGGCATGAATCCAGGAGGCAGAGCTTGCCATAAGCAGAGATCGCACCACTACACTCCAGCCTGGGTGACAGAGCGAGACTCCATCACGGAAAAAAAAAAAAGTTAAATTTTATGTCATGTATATTTTGTCACAATTAAAAATAAAAATAAATAACAGGAAAAAATAATAAGTTATTTGACCATTGTTACATGGCTGTTAAGTATCAGGGCTGGGATTTGAATTTAGGATTTAAGAACAATTGGTCTTATTACTTAGGACTTAGTGAAGTCTTCTTTGGGTTGAATGTTATTAGAGACTTTCAAGCTTAGGTACCTTGATGTCCACATCTCTTCCCAGATTTGGAGAATTTTCAGCCATTATTTATTTAAATAAGATTTCTGCCTCTTTGTCTCCCTCTCCTGTTTCTAGAAATCTCATAATGTGAAAGTTAGCTCTATGCTGGTGTTCAATAAATCTTGTAAGCATTTCTTCACGTACTTTTTTTCTTTGCCTATTTTCAAATGTCCTGTCTTTGAGTTCACAGATTCTTTATTTTGTTGATCAAGTTTGCCGTTGATTCTCATTCTGTGTTGTATTTTTGCATTTCACTCATTGTATTATTTAGCTCCAATAATTCTTTTTTCCTGTCTCTTCACTGAACATTTTATTTTCTTCATGTATGTTTTATTTGATCTTGTTGTCTGTGTTCTCTTATAGCTCACTGATTTTTAAAACAATTATTTTAAATTTCTTACCAGGCTGTTCACAGATCTTCATTTATTCAGGGCTAGTTCTTGAAATATTGTTGTATTCCTTTTGTTGTGTCATGTTTCTTTGATCATTTCAGTTTCTTGAAGTCTTGTGTTGCTGTCTTTATATTTGAAGAAGCAGTGACTTCCTCTAGTTTGTACTGACTGGCTTCAGGAGAGAAACGCCTTCACCAAATAACTCAGCTGGGAATTCTGAGACCTTTTCTATGGGTATACCCACTCCACACCTCTTTTTCCCTCTTGGGGTGTGGCGTTTCTTAAGATGGTTTGCCTCCTCTCCATCCTGCAAAGCCAGGTCGGGTGCTGAGAGCCTCCCATGTGTTTTCTCTAGGACAGTGCCCTGAAATGCTCAAGTTTGTGTGCTTTGTCCCAGTCCCACAGAATCAAACCAACTGTCTTTACAAGAGCTGTCTTGTGCTCATTATTTGCAAGGGCATGCTTGGAGAGCTGGCCTGAGGAGAGTGGTGAGGTGCATGGAGCATTCGAGTTGCCTATGGGCCAGTTGTGGGGGAGTCCACAGGCGAGATATTTTAAGCCACTCATGGATGAGCTGCCTGATTGAGTCCACTGAGCAGTTAGTATGGCCCACGGCCTCTCTTCTGTTCCCAGCTTCTTCCAACTACTTAGCTATGTCCAGCACTTCAGTATCCTGGGTGGAGCAAGAAAGAAGTGGGCCTATTGGCAGCATCTTGCATGGATGGGAAAACCAGACACTTATTCACCACGTTTTTATTCTCCCCTGAGTGAGAAATCATGGGCCAAGGGGAGTCTATCTTGGCACAGAGCTGTGCCACATTAGGAGAAAGGGTGACATGGGTCAAGTGAAAATGTCCTTTGTACCCCCTTCAATGAATCTATTCTTAGATTTTTTACTTCAGTGTGTACTGGGACTCCTCCATTGACTCATAGATTCCTGCCAAGGTACTCTTATTTCTGGGTGTTTGCCAAAATTGATGCTTTTGCAGGGGGATAAGGTAGAAAGCTTCTATTTTACCACCTTGCTGATGTTACTCTCCTTAGGAATTAAAAATTTATTACCAATACTCATTATAATGACAAAACTTATTTACCAATGCCTTTTACATTTTGCAGTGGTGAAGAATTAACAGTGTAAGAATTAACAGTATGCATAACTAATGTAACCTTTCTCATTATATACTTGACAAAAAAAGAACATTGTATCTATTTTCCATTTTCAAAGTATTTAAGATTATAAATAACTAATATTTTATTCTTTTTTTTTTCCAGTCTGTGTATTTTCTGTGGAGCAACTAGAGTTTTTAAAATTTTTTGATGAAAATCTTTTAGTCAGATGAAGTCAATAACTAGGGGCCCAGAAAACTAGATGCTTTCTGAGAGTAAAGCTAGAAAGTAAAACACCAAAGGTGAATTTAATAATCAACCTTCTTTTTTCAGGGATAGGTCACCTCTATGGTCAAAGTAATAAAGAAGATTTGGGACCAAACCAAGGAAATACAGCAAAGTTTTGCATTATTGACAAAATTAACCCATATTAAGGGAAGAATAAAATTAGAGGTCCAGATAAAGGGATGTCTAGAGAACAAAGATTTGTGACTATCTTCAGGAATGTCCAAGGAAGAAAACACTCCATCAACTGACACAGATATTTTACAGTTCTTTCTTTAAAACGTTAATCAAATAAGCAAGGAGTCTTATTTCATACTATAATTATCTAGGAATAATACTAAAATTAACAAGAATAACTATTATTATATAGTATATAGTAATAATAACTATCATTATTCTTGTTATCCATAGTATTTTTAATAGCTCATTATCATGAATGTGTATGCTACTATTATTTTGTGATAGAGGTTGTAAGGAAAATTCACCTTTCTTGCTTTCTTCAAGTGTTCCCCAAGCAGAAAATGAATGAATCAGTTTCACATGTAGTTTTCTACCAGGCAAACATGCTAATATGGCATAAACTTTTCATATCATTCTATTTTTCAGTGAAGTCAATAACCAATTTATACAGAAGTCCCACGTGAGTTTGGTGAGTGTGTCTCAAGTCATTAACGATGCTGATCTCTGTGTGCTGACAAAAAATGAATTTTGGAACCAAAAATGTAAGGCCCTGACCATAAACCACAGTTGTCTCATTTTGGCACCTCTCTGATAAGGACTTCAGCCAGTACCTTTCTA
>NW_012113141.1:17001147-17013113 GCF_000951035.1 Colobus angolensis palliatus
TTTCTTTCTTTCTTTCTTTCTTTCTTTCTTTCTTTCTTTCTTTCTTTCTTTCTTTCTTTCTTTCTTTCTTTCTTTCTTCAGCATTCGTGTGTGTTTCTTAGGTGCTATATGCTGCTGCTACAATATACCATGCAAGAACAAAGAATGGAAAAGTGTAATGGCTTATACCAGAAGTCTCCTGTAAAATCTACAGGATGGAACTTGGAATTTACTTTGAACTACCCTTCCATCTGGCAGAATAAGCAGAGCCTGTT
The DNA here is from genome assembly GCF_000951035.1 of Colobus angolensis palliatus. Lineage (NCBI taxonomy): Eukaryota > Metazoa > Chordata > Mammalia > Primates > Cercopithecidae > Colobus > Colobus angolensis. The sequence goes on from NW_012113141.1 coordinate 17,001,402, forward strand.
TAACATTATGTACATAAATTTTCTCATACTGTCTTTAAATGAAAGCCTGTATGAGCTTCTCTACTATAGGTCCTGAAGATAGCTTCATGGTGTAGGTCACACTTGCATCTCTTTCCCACTAACACCGTATTTCAAGACACTGGAATTTTCTGGTGGAAGGCTGGTGAGGAAGATGGTCTTATTTTAAGTCAAAAGTCCTGACTCATGTGCACAAAAAATCATGTGTTATATGTGAATCAAGTACTATTGTTGGAATTAAAAATTCTCCCCTGGCATGGCCACATTCCACATTTTACTTTTAAATTGTAGAAAAGGATAACCGAGTTGTACAGGAACTGGCTTTTAGAAAAATGTCAAGTTGTCAAGTACAGTTCTGCCTTGGCTGGGCTAAATAATCACAATATTAGCCAGGAGACAGGGAAAGTGGGTGCATCCCTCAGGTGGAGGAGTTAGGGGAAAATGCCTCTCTGAAGGCTGACCTGCATTCTGTGTCTGAGCTCATGGCAAACTGTCAATCAGTAATTAAAGTATAACCCTGGACACAAAATGAAAACACGGAACTTAGATTCTCTTCAGTTCAGTGCTTATCTTTTATCTGATGCATTCTGCTGAAATGGAAGCAGGTTTTCATAAGGAAATTTTATGGCTTTTTTGCATAATCTCTCTCTCTCCACCCCCACACACATATCCTCATCTTTTCTCTCTTGTCCCTCTTTATATGTTTTTCCTTTCACTGGAGTCTGCACCATGAATGATGACATGGATGTTTTGCGAAATTCCAAGCAATCTTTGATTTCTCTCCACAGTGGCAGTATTTCCTCCTCCTCACTTTCAAAGAAGGGCAAATTACCTGTTTTATTGATATAACTGGAATTATAAGAGGTAAACATTACCAGTCTTTCAGGCTCAGTTTTCAATCTAAACCCCATTCAATTCTTTGTGTCTTTTGACAACTGATTTTACCGGAATGTAGAAATGAATCTGCATGTGCCACGCTGTGTTACTGAAAGTTAAGCCACCCTCCTCTTCCCTTTTATTTGCGTAACAGAGATTAGAGGAAGGAAATGTTCAAAAGCCTATTTTTTCTATACCCTCCCTATTCAAAAGTGCATAACATTTGCTAATGCAATTTATAGTCACTTGGCCTGGTTCAGATGCTGGTTCTAGTACCTTCTACTTGTGACATAATCTCTCTGGCCTCCAGTGTCCTCATCTTTAATACAGGAATTGTAATAATTCGCTTCATAAGATAGCTGATTCAGTCTACACTTATCGAGCACTAACTCTATGTCAGGCATTCCTTTAAGCCTCTTACCTGCTTTAACTCAATTTATCCAATAACTACATTTGATATAGGTACGATACTCCCCATTTATCCACAGGGGATACATTCCAAGACCCCTAGTGAGTTAGTGAGTACCTGAAATCAAGGATACCAGCTTTTTTTTTTCTTCCTGTACATACATACCTATAATAAAGCTTAATTTATAAATTAAGCACAGTGAGAGATTAACAACAATAACTAATACTAAAATAGAACAATTACAAAAGTATGCCAGTATAACAACTCTTGTACTTTAGGATCATTTTAAAGTAAAATAAAGGTTACTTGAATTTAAGTACTGCAACACTGTGACAGTTGATCAGATAACCAAAGAAGGTTACTAAATGACTGGGGTGGGTGGAATGTGCTACGTGGATATGCTGGAAAAATGGAGGATTCATGTCCTTCTGGATGGCATGAGAGTTCATCAGAATGGGATGCAATGTAAAACTTTTGAATTGCTCATTTCTGGAATTTATATTTAATATTTGTGGAACACTGTTGACCACAGGTAACTGAAATTGTGGAAAGGAAAACTGCAGATAAGAGGAAACTATTGTACTATCATTACTCTATTTTGCGGATGGAAAATTGTGAAAAAGCACCACATTATTAACAGCTGGGCAGTGACTAGTGCTGCAATGCAGGACAATTTAGTGAATCTGGATTGGAGCCCAGGATTTAGGTTCTGAGCCTAAGCTTCTAAGTCCCACTTCTCTGAATCCTGTATCTACATCTTGGAATGGTACCATTCTCCAACGAGCTCTGTGCAGTGGCAAATATGCTGAAACATACTCGAGGGCATTTCAGTGCACAGTGATTTCTTCCTGACCCAGTAATTATCTCACAAGCTAAGTGATCATTTTATAAATGGCTACGTTTTTGCAAAGGGAATTAGGAGGGGATGGATGAGTGAAGAGACAATGCTGCAGACTCCCATTTCCCTTCCAAGCAGCTTTTAGATAGAGAAGAAGAAACTCAGACAATGACTATGCTAGTAGGTTTTATTATCTCACATTTAAAGGAGAAACACCCAAGACTTAAAGTAGCAAATTAAATTGTCCAAGGTCATCAAACAAAATAAGTAGTGATTACATTTCTAATTCTTTCTAACTCTAAAGAACAAACTCTTCACTGCAAAAACCTTGCTTCTCTGTGATGGTTCTAAGGATGTTCACTGATTATGTTTGGCTCTCCATCTTATGGCACATGGTAGGTCTGCCTCTGTACTTGAGTGGAGATATTTTTCACTACTTATTTTCCTCCTCTTGTTTGTCTCAGACTGTTATTATTATGTAAAGTTCTGAACACAGAGGAATTGACAGTGAGGAAAAGGAGGTAGGCTAGTATGTAAGTATAACATAATTTTGTTATACATGATTTGGTCTAGGCAGACTACAATGTGCTCAGCACATGTGCAAATTAGTAAGAGTTGATTGTGAGTCAGTTGATAAAGGAAGAGGCAAAGCAATGTGTTAAAGCCGGAACATTACAATATCTAGTCAATCCCTAGACTGAGTAGAGTCACTAAGAAATTTTGCAATATTAGGCAAATTCCATTTCATTGAATCTCTGATGCATTAACCATAAAATAAGGTTTTAATTCAATGCTTTATGCCATAAATCAGTATATAAAATAGAGAATGGTCACTATTACATGAGAGGCCAGTATTAACAAATTTCCCTGTGTACTAGTTCATTCACCATGAAAAGTTTTTGGACTGGCTCATGTTCCTATGATTGTATCCAATTTTCCAAACATGTGTATAGTATACATAGATACTTTCTGGTTCATAAGTTCTGGGAGATCACAGGCCCAAGCTATCAATAATAAAGAGCATGTCAGTTGTTGACTTTCCGTACTAGTTTTACTGTGTAATACATTTATCAATACTTGTATTTGTTTTTAGGGATCCAATTTATCTTTTCCAGAGCCTCATTCTCAATAACCACCTAACCCGATCAGTGCTAAATCTACCATCACTGTAAAATCTAAAACAAAAAAAGAAGAATATCAGTATAAATATTAAAAAGCTTCAAACTCCCACCTGGCCTTTTGTTCAGTGCAACTAAGGTCAGTAGATATGAGTCAATGTAGGCAATGGATTGAGCCCACAGAATCCTCAACCCTTCTATGCTCTGTACGTCTCACAGTGAATTCAAAGCAGAGAGAGAGAAAAAAAAACTGTTTACCAAGTTAAGAACCATGTTGTTCTAGCATCTAAGATTAGGCAGTTTTCAAAGGCTAAGTCAACATCCTGTTCATTCCTTTAGAACACTAAATACAACTAGAGAGAACATAACTAATTTGTTATTGACCTAAATTTTATGTGTCTCACCATGTAGAAGAGAACTCCATAAGGGGAATGAGTCTACTAGAGTCCCTGGTATTGGGTAGACCTCAAACAATCTTTGCCATGAATTTAAAAATATGAAATATTTGTGGGCATAACAGCACATTTTTCATTCATTCATTCAATCAACAGATTTTGAGGTCTTGTGTATCAAGCACAATGGAGACACACTGATAAAGAAATTAGATATGGAACTTACCCTCTGGTAGGTAAGATGGACATTAAATTATTATTTATATAATTACATATTTAATTACAATTTTGAAAAGCACTACAAATAAGAAATGCAATTTGCCAAGGAAACATATTATTTGACCTAAGCTGTGTGAGATAGTTTAGGGAAGGATTCCCTGACAAAGTGACACTTTGAGGCAAGATGTAAGGAATACTTGGTAATTAATGTGACATGTCTCCAAGAAGAAAGGACATTCCAGAGGAAAGAATATGCTTCAAGGTCCTGAGATGGAAAGGCTAAAGCTGCATTCAAGGACAGTCGAGCAGCTCAGTGTGACCAAGGAAGGAAGAGTGAACCAGAATTCCTGTGGGATCAGTTTAATGAGGCAGGCAGGGATTGGCTATTCCAAGAACTTACAGGTTGCTAAGGTTATTTTTTTTTTTTTTCATTGTCCCAAGAAGAAGAGGAAGCACTTGAAGGGTTTTAGCCATAGATTTGTTTTTAAAAGATCACTGTGGCTGCACTAATGATAATAGCTTAGAGAAATGTAACAGTGTATGTGAGGAAACCAGTCAAGAGGCAAGGCCATGGAGGTGAAAGTAAAGAAAAAAATAAAATAAAAATAAAGAGGATTTGGAATTGGGAGGAAAATTAGGTTGTAAATTTGATGACAGATGATGATTGAGATGTGGAGATGGGGTAAGAAAATGTTAAGGATAAATCTCTAATTTGTATCTTGCCTGATTCAGACCCATTCAGACCAATTCAGGGCCATCTTATTCATTAGGCTCAGCAGGCACAGTGCCTGGGGCCCACAAAATTTTTAGAGGGGCTGTCAAGAAATTTTTTGATTTTCTTTTAATCCAAAGAGTAAAATGAGCTTTAGGAAGGACAATACTTAAACATATAATATTAATATATTCTTCTTTATACCAATGCAATAAAATATAACTTTTAATATTCTTATGTAGGAAACAAAAGTGCCCAGGGCCCACGGAAGTTATAATGCAGTCCTGGAGCAACTGTCACTGATATAACAAAACTGGATGAAGACCAGGTGGGCGTGGGGCTGGAGGCTATGGCAGCACAGGGCAAGTTGGCTCTAACATCAGTTGAGTTCAAGGCACCTGCGAAACATCCAAGTGCAAGTGACAGAAAATCCTTCAGATATACGACTTGAAAATTATTACGGCATTCTCAATGTCAGAACGTATGGAGTCATAAAGTGTGGATTTCAGTTCCAACTTCACCATTGTGGTAAACTTTGGTTACTCTTACTACCTTAAACAACATCATCTTTCCTCCAAGAAATGCTTCAAAATACATGGTTTTGTTGATGGTGACCCCTTAGCCCAATTATAGTGAGAGGTTACCTGTGGGCTTAACCAAAATGAGCCAATCAGAGCCCTCCTGTGGGATTTTGTATCTGACAGTGGTTGGAAAGACCCCTGTAAATCTACTAGAATGTACCCTTGAAATTGCCAGGGAAAGGGTGCACTTCCACATAGAGAAACTTGCTTGAGAAAATGAAGCCAACATTTATGAAGTGACAGATTCAGTATAGAGAAAATTCCAATGCCGTTGTCATCCCTGTTTCCAATCCTACCACTACATCTACCCTTGCACTCTCTAGATCATTGACTGATAAATTGTCTAGTCTGTTTAGAGTAATTACAGTTTTGATTTCTATCATTTTCAAAAGCAGGAAAGATGGCCAATATAACCACAAAACACCATGTGATATTGTCTAAGTCGTGTAATCTCCCCAAGCTTCAGTTTTCTGGCCTATAGGATGAATATGGAAAAACAACATCATAGGGTCATGATGATTACATGAGAAAATCAGAGAATTGCTTTAAAGTTCAGTGTACAGCATGCGCATATTGGTTATCACTTTCACGATGAAGAAGAGAGAAAGCAGGAGGGACTTCTAGATGTCAACATGGGAGCTGTTTGGCCCACACAAGGTCTGGCTCAGTTACTGGGAAGCCATTACATGTGGTTTAGAGAATGCCTTCTCAATGTGCACCATTAGATCCAAGAAGAGTCATTATTATTTTTCTGTGGTACTCTCCACTTCATGTTTTTCCTTTTCTGTTTTGTTATTGTTGTTGTTGCAACTCCCTCTTTACAGAACATGCTGATCTTTACTAATTTTCCAACATTTGCCAAAAGCAGTGAGCTTACTCTGTATGAAATTCATGTAGAGCTGTGATGAGTTGCCTTCCACCTCACTTAATGCTCACAGTGAAAAATTCCTTCCCTGTGTCCTCTAAGCATCCTTTCCTAACTATACTATTGACCTCTCCTCATTGCAGTATGAGTTGTTTATGTCCACTGTCTCTCACTGATTAGACCGTGAGTCTTCAAGGGCAGACATATAGTCTCATTTATGTGTGTACATCCCCAGCACTGAGCACACAATAGGTACTCAACAAACATTAGTTCAATAAACAGATGAATTTAGATACATATCACAAACTCACAAAACACACATTAGCATCTCTAACACCAGTAATGTGTAGTGTGTACTGTAGAATCTGAAATAAAATCCAAGCAGCTGGATGGAGATTTGGAAGTATATATATGGACAAACAGGTGGTGCTCAGCTCGAGGGTGGCCTGCATCCCCTTTATGAGAAAGAGGCCCCGTGAAGGTAGATGTGAACTGTCTTTAGTTCAGCCTGTGGCAGGAGGCGAGCTCTCATTAGGAGTACCTGAAAAACGCGTAAGACAACTGGTTGTTCAAGACACTGCCACCACATAGCTTTACTCTGTGTGGTTCTTACTTTATAGGTCTGTCGTTAGGGCATCTATATTTTATTTCTGTAAAAACTGGTAACGAAGTCAGAAAGAGCCTTTTGTGGCATCACTATTTGTAAATTATACAGGCATAAAAGAGCATCACAAAGACTAGAACTCATATTTTTCATTCTCCAATAAGCATACTATCAATTAAAAACTCAAGGTCAAGAAGCTTAGCCAAGTTTCTATCCAGATGGAATTGATAAGTGTTATAAAGCACTGAAAACAGGGGATTCCAGCCAAAGCAAAGACAAGTCATAAAAGGTACACACCTCCCAAATGTGGTAATAACACCACAAACTTGGGTCTTAGTTTGCCACAAATCTGCTTTTTCACTCTGTTTTTCAGCAAACATGTATCAGTGCCTACTATGTGCTGAAGAATGCATAGAAGCTGCGGTCATGAGAAGGCCCCTGAGAAAATGAGAAGAAATATATATGCCCAAACTCAGACCCAGATGTACATGGACACATACACCATGTGCAGCTAGTAGTGCAAAATCAGTCAGACTAAGGCAGAGTCATTGGTGATCGCTTCTTCAAGCCTGTGGTATGGGTTGAATGTGTCCCTTCAAAATTCACGTGTTTAAGTTCTGACCCCAGTACCTCAGAATGTGCCTTATTTGGTAATAGCTTTTCAGCAGACTTAATTAGTTAAGTTAAGATGAGATGATACTGTGGTGGGGTAGGCCCCTAATCCAATATGACTAGTGTCCTTATATCACAGGAAAAGTTGGACACAGACACACAAAGAGCAAAAACACCATGTGCAGATAAGAGTCATGCTGCCACAAGCCAAGAAACTACCAGAGGCTAGGAGAGAGACCCCAAGCCAGCCTCTATTTCCTACTCCAGAGCGAGTGTGTGATTGGAGCGTGGGATGGAATTTATGCCTTCAGAAGAAGCATGGCTCTGCGAACACCTTGATCTTAGACTCCTGACCTCCAGAACTATGAGATACTATATTGCTGTTGTTTAAGCAATTCAGTTTGTGGAACTTTTTTACAGCATACCCAAGAAACTAATACAACTTAGTTGACAGAGGATTAAATGACTGATGATTAAATGACATAGTGTATATGAAAAAGCTTTTTGAACTTCAAAGTTTAAAAGCACAAAAATGTACATCATCCATAGAGGTCCTTTGCACAGCCCAAATTATATTGTGTTCCCAAGCAAGTCTGAGCCCCAGGTTTTAGATTTCAAGAGCAAAGCACAGAATCTGGATCTGTACCATACAATATAGGAGGCACTTGCCACATGGGAGAACCCGAAATGTGCCTAGTTCAAAGTGAGATGCACCATAAGTGTAAAACACACACCAGATTCCAAAGACTTCCTCAGAAAAAAATGTAAAATTATTCATTAATAATTTTTATACCAACTACATGTTGAAATGATAAAATTTTAGATGCATTGAGTTAAATAAAATATATTACTAAAAATAATTATTTCACCTGCTTTTTCATTTTCACCTTTTTAATATGCCTACTAGAAAATTTACAATTACATATGTGGCACATATTCTATTTGTATTAGCACAATTCTAAAGGTAAAATGTGTCCCTACATTTTCCTGAAATCACTGAAAATAGATACTATTTTCCATCTGGTTATGTGTCAATTATAACAGAAGGTCTTCCTTTAGATCACCGAATCAGAGCACTTTGCAGTTAAGTGCAAGGAGGTTTGACTGCCAGTGGTTCCATCAGCTGCTCCCACCTCACCAGGGAAGGTTTTAAAAGTTCAGACCTTTGATTCTCTTCCTCTGCTTGTCTTCATTCCATCCCCTGAGGACTCCAACTCATCCAGCTGGTGACGAGATTTCAGATTTTATTTCACAATTAGGTTAGAAAGCCAGTGTCCTTTGCTCTTCATTGAGGAGGCAGTTTTTGAGAAATGACCTCCCGTTGGCCAAACAGAAAAGACTAAACGTTCTACCTTCGAAATTATACAGACTACCGTTAAAGTTACAGCCTGTTACTTACTATCCTAGGACTTTTCACAGGTACTTAGGGCTAAGCATTAGCCAGGTGATAGAAATACAGATAATTACGAAATAGATTCAGCCATTAGGGGACTGAGAAGCAATTTGGGAAACTAGCATTTACCTCCAGGGTTACAAAGATCTTTGAATGACAGCTCATATGAGAAGTGCAGTGTTCTATATGGACACAATACCTATTAGCAGGATTATCACCCCAAATTAAAAAGTCTTAGTACTGTGTCTGACACAAAGAAGTTTTTTTGTAATACAGTCCCCCCCACCTTTTTATTACCTCACAATTCACTACACTTTTCAATGCCCTGAAACGTCTCCCAAAATATTCACTTTAGATATATGAAAATTAAAATCCAGGAAGATATATGGCACAACAACTCCCATCCCCCAGTTACACAATCACTCTGGAGCAGGAAATGAAGAGAGCAGACCACTTTGTGGGGCTATCCCCAGTCTTAAGGAACTTACCCATATTAGGCAGGATTGTGTCAACTGAAACTATGGGGACAAGCTCTGACCCTTGGTGATAGGCTGCCATGAAGTTGACAGGATGCCCCACCAAGCAGGAATCAACTCAGGACAAAAGTATAATCCTCACATTTAGGATGCATGGCAAATTCAGGACCTGCCAAACACTGAAAAGCAAAGAATTAAGGAGACATTCCTGATACAGTCCCAGATATATTCTATGGGCATCTCCTCACACAAGGCTCCCAAGGTATATGCTCTTCTTACCTTTCCAGGATGAAGAACAGGATTTAAGAAATAGAGAAAAGAAAGCTTAGTTAACAGTAGCTTAATTCCTTGAAGAAACCAATATTAACATCACAAATACGTTTCATTTAAGTCTTTTTCTCTGCTTATGTTTCTAAAATTGGTATAACACTTTATAAGTAGTTTTGTATTCTGTCTTTTCACATATATAATATGAATTAATCCATGTTAGAAAATATTCCTTCAAGTATCATTTTTAATAGAAAAACAACATAGCATTGTATGTATGTATGTATACACTCCATGATTTGTTTAACATTCTTTGTAGTAATTATTTTGTGATAATGAAAATACATGATACAGTATACAAATGCCAGACCTGAATATCTTTGGTCATCAGTCTTTGTTTTAGATGCTAAAAACATCCTTAGATTGCATCAACGAGCATAAACAATTTAAAGACATGTACTTCATGTCCTCAAACTGCTTTCAAGAGAGTCTGGACCACCGCAATTACAGTAAGAGAGCAGGAAATGCACATTACAGCGACGCCTTGTTGAGTCGAAAATCATTGGGTTTTAAATTTGCTAATTACATATGCAAAATAATAAGATCCCATTTCTATTGATATGCTTGCTTTGATACCAAGTAAAAAACAATTTTTAAAATATTTATCAGTTATTTGACTTTCTTTGAGAAATGACGATTCATACCCTTTGCCCACTTTATTACTGTATTAGTAACTCTCTACCACTACTTGTAATACATATGAGTTCTGTATACACTAAGAATAGCAACACTTTATACCAATACTTCTTCAGAATATTTTGTAAATACTCTCCTTGGGTTTTCTTTATTTTTAATTTTTCTGTAAATGTTTTGTTTTTACATTTTTTAAGTGTAATCCACGCCATTATTTATTGACTTTGCAATTGCCTTCACTGTTTTTATGTATACTTAAAAAGTCTCTTTCCTGCAAGATTCAGATAAATATAGAAAATGCTTTTCTCTTTTAAAAGAATAGTTTTATTTTTTAATACTTATTTCAATTAATATAGTTGGAAATCACTTTACTGAACAATTTGCTATGTCAAGAAATTATTTCTGATATCAAAACATTTATAGATTATGCTGAGATAAAAGAATGTCATAAATGACCATATATAAGAGATTTGATAAATTAATTTTTCTTGTAGTGAAATTCTATGTTGTCTTAATAATCTTGTTTTTGGAGAATATGTAAATCAGAAAAATACTTATAAACTAGTATTAACTGTAAACAGTAACTAAAACAATTTTTATAATTTAATCTCTATAAATGTAACTGCACTTAAAGTTCTAACTGTATAAGCTGCTATAATATAAAAATAAATATAGGTAGATTCTAAAATGTTAAAATTAGTTGTTTCTGGATTGTAAGATTACTATTGATTTTTATTTTATACTCTTTAGTATTTTCCAATTTTCCTACAATAGGCATTTATGACTTTTAAGAATAAAAAGTAAAGGAATGTCATTTGAATTGAAAATAAGATATTGCTTTTCCCATTAACACTTTAATAATAATATACTTTTTCATAGGCAGTTCTTTTTTTCAAAGTGCTTCATAGTTGTTTTCATTTCTTATTCCTTTCATGGATAAAAGGAAAAAAAAAGAGGGGAAATAGTTCCCTTGAGGCATGTTTCTAGGTTTGGGATTATTCAGACTCATTGCCTGCCACCTCTTTCGACACTAGTCTCCCATTTGTGTTATGCTTTTTGATTTCCTGTGAATACACCACACCTTTACACCCAATTCATGCCTTGGCATATGATGATCGCTTCCTTCCTTCCCCTTCCCCACCAGTTTCTGACTGCTGACAATATTCCATCTCAATATATTTTTCTTGGCCTTCCTGCCTATGTCCCCTCTGCCTTCTCTCTTCTGCTTCCTTACACCTTGCAACTCACGATCTGTCTCCCCTTCTGAGCCATGAACTTTCTGTTGGAAGCACTGTATCTCTTTCATCTTTTGAATAACATGATTCTTACTCATTTGTAAGACCCAGTACAATGAGGCATATAGCTTCTTTACTTGGCTGCATTACATGTACTTTTCAGTAAACTCAAAAAACAAAAACTTATATACTTTCAGCATTCAAAATATATATATATAGTAACTTTATTTCCTCTAATGTTAAACATAGAGTTAACATATGATCTACAAATTTAACTCTTAGATATATGTCCAATAGAAATAAAAACTATCTTTAGGCCAGGCGCGGTGGCTCAAGCCTGTAATCCCAGCACTTTGGGAGGCCGAGACGGGCGGATCACGAGGTCAGGAGATCGAGACCATCCT
>NW_012113141.1:17014158-17108164 GCF_000951035.1 Colobus angolensis palliatus
AGATGGGGTTTCACGGTGTTAGCCAGGATGGTCTCGATCTCCTGACCTCGTGATCCGCCCACCTCGGCCTCCCAAAGTGCTGGGATTACAGGCATGAGACACAAAAATCCTTACTCTTCATGGGAGTGGCAGCCCATCCCCAAACTCTACCCCATAGCCTTGCCAGTATCCACCACTGAAGAAGGAATGTGAAGATAGACTCAGGAAATATGAGATTTAGGGGCATCTATTGTAACTACTCTTGGTAACATTTTAATAATATTTTTAGATTTTGAAGTATCAGGCTGGCCAAATAGTCGCAAAGTCAAAACAACCCCATTAATTCAACTATATCAAAGTGGCTGTATATAAATGTGCTACTTTTCCACCTCTTCCTAGCCCCCTAGGGATTAGTGGTCGATGGTTTACTTCTCTGACTTTCCATAGGTCCCTGTTTATGACTCTTTTATGTTGTGGTATTATTGGATTTTCTGTATATTTCTCCTAAAAAGTTAGACTCACTAAACTATGAACCCACAGACCATATGGATTCATTATGGAACTTTGTCTTCTAAATACAAGCTGGAAAATGGTAATGTTTTATGTTTACTGAGTAGAATTTTAAAAAAGCCAAAAAATAAGAGATGACATCACTGCTGACTTTAAAAGTATATGCTTTCTACCTCTATTCCCCGGAAGATGTTAAGCAATTTATTTGATGTCCTTCAAAAACCATCTTTACAATGAAACAAGAGAAACTATGAATAAATATCAAATTCAACTTGCTGCACAGCATAACAAAAGTACAGTGGAATAAAAAATGAAGGAGAATTTTGAGTCATGTGAGTAGCAGAAACCCAAATATGCTCGATGATTTAATTTTACCTGAATAAAACAAGGGCTAGGCAAGTTGATCTCAAATATCCTTTTTCCTGGGTCTTGTACAACTGAAATTTATGAGCAAAGTTGCTTCCGTACCTGTATACAGACTCTATGCTGTGCCTCCACACCAGCTGCAGGAGAGATGACAAATGACAATCAAAGAAATCACCAGGAGACAATGGCCTCTATAAGGCCCACAGGCTTATTTGTTATGAATTAAAATGCTCAAACTTCAGATTCACTCTCGTCCTCTGTATTTATGGTTCCTTCTGCCTTGAAGCAAGCATAGTGAGTGCCATGATAAATTGTTGAAAGTCTGTCTCATTTCCAGGCAGACCCTGTAAATTTCTGAGCTGTGCTTTGCAACTCTTCATTCTGATTTGTAACGTTCAACCACACTGTCAATGACACATAAAGGGTCTGCAAGGCCTTTTTCCTTTGACTGAGCATTGGCCATGAGGTCCTGGCCTTTCATTATCCCCAGAATGTCACAAAATCGTACTTAATCAGAGCATCCAGCCCTTTTCAATGAGGATGATGTGCTTGTCTTCCCGGTCAAGACTTTTGTCTAAGGAATGGCAGGTGCTGACAGGGGCACAACCTTGTCAGGATGTGTGATTTTGGAATATAGTAGGGAGGGTAAACTCTTAAACAGAAGGTTCTCCCCGTACTTAGGATGAAACCCCAAAATATCAATCCCCTGGGACAAATATTCTTTTCTTAAACACATATTTATAACGTGCCCAGCACTCTTGTAGAAGCTTGGGAGATAGGAGAAAACAAAGCAGAGCTAGTCCTTGATCTCTTGGGTCTTAGATTATGTTCCTTTCACTGAATGAACAAAGGGGTGAATGAGTGAATGTACATGATCTTTGTCTTCACAAGACTTTGCTAATCCCATTGCTATCTAAATCATATCTGGCCCGCTAAGCCAGGCTTACAGCACAACCTGGGCAACTAGTGAAAGTAACCTACAGGATAAAACAGTTTTTCGAGGTTATTTCTCACCTTTTCATACATGAAATATTAATACCTTGCCCCTAAATTCTGGTTTTCTTTGCCAACTTTAAGATTTTTCTCTGAACCTGTATGATTCTGTTCAATCTCTCAACCTCCTGCTTGGTGGGCCTTAACATTCACACACAACTTTCAGTTTCATATCCTCCTTCCATATTTGTGTTCTTTCAAAATTAAGTATACATCAATAGTGCAGCTCAAGGTAGCACAGAAATTCACCTGCTTAGAGGACAGATACAGATCACTATGAAATAATTGTCTCCATGGAACCTAGAAAACAAAAGAGTGGGAAATTAAGACTTCATTTTTTCCCATTTGCCAGATAAAGGTGTACTTTGATGCTAGACATTTACTTACAAAGACCGGACAATAAAACTGAGACCCAATTAAAGCCTGGGGTGAAAGAAGGCAGAAAAGCTGGATTTGTATCTGAGGGGTCTCTGTCTCAGCAGTGTTGACGGACAGCAAAGGGAGCCTAACATCCAGGGCGGCTGGAAGGCTGAGCTTTCCTCAATCGCCACAACAAAGAGGAGGCTAGAACTGTAACAGAGAATCAAACCAGAAGCCAAATACTCCAAGGCAAGTTCTGAATAGGAAACACAATCATAGGCATAGGTACATTAAAATACGAAGGATTAGGCAGTGACAAAAGAATAGCGATGAAGAGAGGAAGGAAAGACTCAACACTTCACAGTCTCACAGTAGGTGCTGAGCACTTTCACATACAATAGTTCATTTAATATCCACAACAATTTGTGTGAAATAGATATTGTTAAAACTCATTTTGAGAAAGGACAACAAATTGCTGAAAATCTGAGAAGTGAAACAGCCTACATAAATCAGACAGATGATAACTAGAGACCCAGGAATAGACCCCTCATCTCTCTGGTACCAGGAGATTCATGATTCACCTTCACTAGCTTTATCGTCATAGCAGAACAATGTGGAACTTTACATAAAAAATCTTCCATTTTTTAAACTTTTATTTTAGGTTCAAGGATATCTGTGAAGGTGTGTTACATAGGTAAACTCATGTCATGGGCGTTTGTAGTACAGATTATTTCATCCCCCAGGAATTAAACCTAGTACCCAATAGTTATTTTTTCTGCTCCTCTCTCTCCTCCCACCCTCCAATAAACCTCAGTGTCTGTTATTTCCTTCTTCATGTTCGTAAGTTCTCATCATTTACCTCCTGCTTGTAAGTGAGAACATGTGGTATTTGGTTTTCTGTTCCTGCATTAACTTGCTGAGGAAAATAGCCTCCAGCTCCATCCATTTTCCCACAAAAGACAGGATCTTAAAAACCTCCCATTTTATTTGACTGGACTTAATGTTCTCATTTTTTCCCCTAATTTGATGGGACAGTAAATGATTTGATCTATAACTAGAGCATGAGGAAAGGAGAGCATAAATTGCTATTTACTGTTCATAATTACATACCTGTATCAGAATCAGCTTTTGAAAACATTGTAAACTAAATAGTAAATTCTTTCCAGAGTTTATCTCCACTGTATTAAGAAGCATTGTAAGAACAGCACTGGGCTCTAGAGATTCGGGGTGCCTTGGAAGATGAGAGTGCAAGCGAGGCATGTATTTTCTTTTTTTTTTCTTTTTTTTTTTTTTTTTGAGACGGAGTCTCGCTCTGTCGCCCAGGCTGGAGTGCAGTGGCCGGATCTCAGTTCACTGCAAGCTCCGCCTCCCGGGTTTACGCTATTCTCCTGCCTCAACCTCCCGAGTAGCTGGGACTACAGGTGCCCGCCACCTCGCCCGGCTCGTTTTTTGTATTTTTTTGTAGAGACGGGGTTTCACCATGTTAGCCAGGATGGTCTCGATCTCCTGACCTCGTGATCCGCCCGTCTCGGCCTCCCAAAGTGCTGGGATTACAGGCTTGAGCCACCGCGCCCGGCCATGTATTTTCAGCCTTTAACTGGCCTGATACCCTAAACCTAAAAAGAATTCCTCATATTAAGATATCATAAATATTGTTTCCTATACATCATTTACTTTCATCTAAAGGTTTAGGTATCACTGTTATTGCCCTTATATAATAATACTGAGAAAACTGAAGCTCAAGATAGTTAAAATGTTATCCAAATTCTCTTCTAACAGTGAACTTGCTTGTGCTAGTTTATTGCCAAGTCAAATGTGACTTCAAAGCCAGACTTTGTCCTGGACATGACTTACTACTCACTAGGGGTGTGCTATGAGACTTTTTTTGAACTATGAATATGAGTAGGAATCTGTGCAGTGTGTGTGTGTGTGTGTGTGTGTTTCCCACCAGCAGGTGACTTATTTATTAATACTACCAGCATGTTCACACACTGGATCCACCTACTCTTAGGCTAAACTCTGCATCAGCACTGTGGTAGACTGTTACTCAAACCAAAGCTCCAGTGGTCCTTTAGCTACATCTTGATAATAGTCAAAGGATAAATGCACACATGAGTACCTGAGATCGTCAGTGCTACTGCTTTAGAACTGGTCAAATATGTTCTTTGAGCCTATAATATTGATACATTTGTATTTTTCTTTTAATTTTCTTGGCCCTGACTTTTTCTCCTTCCACTTTATGAGTTCATTCTGTTATCTATTTAGTGTATATATATACATATTCTTATATATTATATATGTGTACATGATTGGAAGAGCATAAGGAAAGAAAGGTGTAAATTATATATAATTTTTGCATATATACATGTGCATTTATGTATATGTGTATGTGTGTGTGAATACAGTTGGCCCTTGAACAACATGAAGTACTGTTGACCAGAAGCCTTACTGATAACATAGTTGCTAACATATTTTATATGTTATGTGTATTATATACTGTGTTTCCACAATAAAGTGAGCTAGACAAAGGAAAGTGTAATTATGAAAACCATAAGAAGAAAAAATGTATTTACTGTTAATTAAGTGGATCATAATAATGGTCTTCAGCCCAGCCATCCTCACTTTGAGTAGACTGGGAGGAGGAAGAGTGGTTGGTCTTGCTATCTCAGTGATGGCAAGGGCACAAGAAAATCGACATGTAAGTGGACCTGCCCAGCTCAAGCTTGTGTTGTTTAAGGGTCAGTATATCACACTACTATATGCCAGGCACTACTCCAGGCACTTGGAGTATATTAGTGAACAAAACAGGCATAATTTTCTGCTTACTTTTTTTGCAGAAGACTTTAGAAAATAAATAATAAAAATAATAAAGTATAGATACATTAGGAGTTGAAAAGTTTTATGGAACATAGGGCAGCATGGGGCTGAAGAGATATAAGTGAGGGTGCAACTTTCACTTTTAATTAGGGTGGCTGGGTAGGCCTCTTTGAGAGGATGAACTCTGAGAGAATAGTCTAAGGAAGAGAGAGAAGACCATTTGGATTTGGAGGAGAGTTCCGGGAAGAGTGAACAGTCCGTGCAAAGACCATAAGGCACAAGCATGCTTGACATATTCAATAAATAGCATGGAAGCACGTGTATGTGGCTGAAGAGAGTCAGAAGGAGAGAATAATGATAAGTTCAGCGAAGTCTGAGTGTTGCAGGTCTACAGGGTTATTGTAAAGACTTTGTCACATACTCTGAATAAGACAGAAAAATGTCAGGAGAATTTAAGCAGGGAATGACTTTATTTGACTGACTTTTTACAAGAATCATTCCAGTCGCTATGTTTAGAACAGATCTTGTGATGGAAAGGTTGGAGGCATGAAACCAATTTACACACTAACTGCAGAAATTCAGGCCAACGATAATGTAGGCTTGGGTCAGAGTGATAGCAGAGGAGGTGCTAATAAGTTGTCAGATGCTGAATACATTCTGAATGTAAATCCAGTAAGATTCCTTGACACGTCGTATGTGGGGTGTAAACGAAAGATAGCAGTCAAGGAAGATTCTAGGTTTTCGCCTAAGAAACTTAAAAGAAAATGTTACTACTAATTGAGATGGAGAAGGCTGCAGGTGAAGCAGATGTGAGGGTGAGATCGGGAGCAGACTTCAAAGTTCTGCTTAGGTATGTCACGTTTGAGATCTTTATCTTTTCTGAGTGGAAAAGTCACGTAGGCACTTGGATATACACATTTAGACTTCCATAGAAAGTCTAGACGAGGTAAAGGCTGGAGTTATAGATTGAGATCTATCAGAATACAGATGTTATGTAAGCAATATGAATTAAAGTCACCAAAAGAGAGAGTTGACTTAAAAAGAAGAAAGCCATTACAACATTTAGAATTTAGGTAAAGGAGGAAGAAATGTAAGCAAAGAAGAAAGAACAACAAAATAGTATGCTGTATCATAGAAGTCAAGCAAGAGTACTTTTTATAAATAGAGATCTTGAATCTAATTATAAGTTACCTTAAAGTTGAGGAATTTGAGGAAGACATTGCATTCGGCAACACCAGGTTCATTGATAACATTAAAGCAGCAGATTTACTGGAGTTATATGAATATGAACCAGAGAGGAGAGAAAGAAAGAAAGCAAGATGAGGAAACAACACCTCGAATGGACAATTCTTTGCATGTAAGATAGGCTGAAGGTAAAGATATTGTAAACTGTGAAGTCAGAGTATTTTCCTAAACTTAAATCACAGCTCTACTTATGTATTAGCTTCTGAATGTTTCAAGCATTATTCCACCTTGCTAAGCCTCAGTTTTCTCATCTGGAAAATACAGTTACTAATAGTACTTATTTCACAGATGTTTTGTGAAAACTAAATGAAGCAGTCTATGGAAATCTGTTAGCAAAGTACCTTGTATGTAGTAGGATTTTAATAAATGTTAGCTATTATTATTTCTATTAAAGCCATTAATATTAATAAGCTTTTGAGACATTTTATTATGAAGAGAAGAACAGAAGCAGGAGTTTTACAACTTTGTACGTAGCTTTAAATATAATTCTAATTATCTTGTCGTATATGTCATATGACATATACATATACACACTCACAAGTGTACAAACATAATGACTCACATATGTTACTTGAAGTTGGAATAAAAATAGTCATGGTGCACATATTTAGTAAACTGTTACAATTGGTTTCCATTTTAAGATTTAAATACAACAGCAATTTTAATGTCCCTGAAAACCTCATTAAGCAGGATTCAACTGTATAAGCATTTAGATCAAAGAGCATAGTTCTTTTGAGGGAACTTTTAAAAGTATAGAGCTTTAGAACTCTGTAAGTTACTCAACTATCAGATGATTCAAGTTGTCATTGAACCATTACTTTTTAAAGTAAGCATATGCTGCGGTTGCCTGGAAACCACAATCTATCTTTGAGTTCATGAAATTTCTGAACCAGAATTCTATATATGGGTCAAATATCATGTATTTCCACAGGATGAGAGTATCTAAAAGTTCGGTAAGTGCAATCAAAGACAATACCACAGAACTGACCCCCAGAGCTGCCAAGAAATTCAGAAGACTGGATCACGATTCAGGAACTAAACCAACTCATTGCCAGTAAGAAAACAAAACCAACAACCAAAACAACTGACAAAAACGTAAGCATTTCCAAAGCTGATTTTTAAAATAAAGTTTAAAACATCTATGTTTACTTATTTCAAGCCAGATTTTACAACACTCTACTCCCCTGTCTCAGCCCCGAACATCTTACAGGCTCTTTTAGTGCCATTGTATCACTGGAGTCATTTATTCAGCGACTACCAAAGATACTTAGGAGGTAAGGTTGTTCAGATTTTGCACACTGGAGGTGAGAGAAAGGAGTATCAACTGATGGAATTCACTAAGAAAGGAGATGCAGGAGATGGACTAAAGTTGGGGCATGAGATCATGAGTTCAGTTTTGAACATGTTGATTTTGAGATTCTTGTTAAATCTCTAAGTGAAGATGTCAAGAAAGTATTTGAGTATATGAGTTAGTGGTTCAGAGCACAAAAAGCTTAGTCTAGTGATAAAAACTTGGAAATAACAGCATGTAAGTTACCAATTGAAGCCTTTAATCTCGGGGAAAGAAAGTAGACTGACAAGAAAATAGACCCTAACACTAACCCTGAATAACTCTAATCTTCAAAACTCCTGGCCGGGCGCGGTGGCTCAAGCCTGTAATCCCAGCACTTTGGGAGGCCGAGACGGGCGGATCACGAGGTCAGGAGATCGAGACCATCCTGGCTAACACGGTGAAACCCCGTCTCCACTAAAAATACAAAAAACTAGCCGGGCGAGGTGGCGGGCGCCTGTAGTCCCAGCTACTCGGGAGGCTGAGGCAGGAGAATGGCGTAAACCCGGGAGGCGGAGCTTGCAGTGAGCTGAGATCCAGCCACTGCACTCCAGCCCAGGTGACAGAGCGAGACTCCGCCTCAAAAAAAAAAAAAAAAAACTCCTATCTGCTGGTTTAAGTGTCTGGGGAGGGTCCACAGTAATTCAAGAAAGACTAAAATAGTAGTTATTCAAGTTAAGGGAAACAAATTTAAATAAATAGATCATATTCAATTAATGAAATTCTATGAGTGGTTAAGTAAGATAAGAGCTAAAATATATACACTGGCATCAAGGCACAGAGGTCACTGATGTCCTTAGTAAGTAAAAAATTGGTGAAGTGAAGGCATATATTTGTTTCAATAAAACACAAGCTGTTTAAGTGTGAGAGGAAACAGAAAATGCATTCCTCTGTCTTTTAAGAAATCCGTGAATAGAAGCAGAGAGATAGAACTGCAGCTAAACTAAGGAGTGGAGTCTAGAGATATTTGCTTTGATTTGGTTTTACGTTACAATCTGACATGGTGTGGCAAAGTGAAAATAAAGAAAGAGAAGCGACAATATAGGTACAAGTTTCCTGAGAAGAAAGAGATAAGACTCAGAACAAAGATGCATAATGAACTAGCCATAGGTAGAAGGATGGATATTTCCTAAGACAGAGAGAGGCTGAAGAGAGACACACATACAGAGAGAGAGAGAAAGAGAGAGAGAGAGAAACAGGTGCAGATGACAAGTAGAGGTTGGTTTATAGATTGATGGCTTACATTAACGAGGGTCCCATTTAAAGATCTCCCACCTCAAGCCTCCATCTGAGAATTAAGGAGAACACAGGAGAGTCAAGATTTTGAGAAATATGAAGACTTGAAATAATCTTAGGAGAGATCACTGAGTAGAGAAAAATGGTCATGAATGTAGTGGTACCAACTGATTTGCAATTGCGTAGAAAAAGAAAGATAGCTAGAAAATTGTGTTTTATTTAGAGTAGATGGGTTTACAAGAATTAGAAGGAAAGACCAAAGTACAAGCCTTCAGGACATTGGAACAAGAAAGTATTCGTGGGGAAAACCAGATTTAAATAATGTATCACAGACAGGAGAATAATATTCATCACTTATTCATTACTGTATCTCCAGCAAGGTGGGTGTGATCGTTTTGTAAAAATTCATCTTGTAGTATGATGATAAAATGTGCCCTTTTTCTATGTACATACTATATTTCAATAAAACAGTTTTACAAATAAAAACAACACAAAAGTACCAGTGAATTATAAGTCCCCAGTTGTATTCAGTCTACTCTAACCAGAATGTACTTTTTTAAGCATCTGCTGCCATACCAGGAAAGAGTGTACTGAACCCGCAGTTTAATTGTTTGATTTTCAAGACACTATAGACATAGCACACCAAGTCATTTAAAATGTATTGGGATAATGCTGTTATGATCCTTTTTTATATCTGAAGGATCAATGTCAATATACCTCTTTTTTCCTGATACTGATCATTTTCTTTTTCTTGTTATTTCTTGATTACTTTTGGCAGGGGTTTGTCATTTTAACGGCTTTTTTCATTTAAAAAAAAAAAACCTATTGATTTTCTTCATTCTCTGTACCACAAGTTGTTTTCTACATCATTAATTTCTGTTCTTATCTCCTTTACTTTCTTCCTTCTATATCATTTGAATTTAATTTGCTGCTCTTCAACTTCTTGGTATCAATACACAAAACAGTGTTTTTAAGTCTCTCTTTTCTAATATACATTTAAGGTTAAGATTTTCTTCTTTTCATTGTGGTAAAATTAACAAAAGTAAAAGCTACATATATTAAATGGACATTATAATGAGTATTGGCAGATATATTTATCCATATAGCCACCATAACAATCAAAACATAGAACATTTTTTCTATCATTCCAGAAAGTTTCCTCATTATCTTTCCCTGTATTTCTTCACATAAATAGAATCATAGAGGTATTATTTGTATTTGTCTTATTTCTTTTAACACATTACAATTTATTATCTTTTAAAATGTTTGCTCCTTAATATTGAGATAAATTTTGCAACCAGTGAAATACACAGATCTTAAATGTATAATTTCAATAAATTTTGTCAAATGTGTAGCCAATCTTCTCAATCAAGACATAGAATAATCTATCACACCAGGAAGGTCCCTAATGCAACATTAGGCAACTACTTCTCTCAATCACATTATGCAGATTACTTCTGCCTCTTCTTTAGCTTCACATAAATGGAATTGTACAGTGTGTATTTTTTAGTGTATAGCCTCTTTCACTTGGCATAATAGTTTGTAGATTCATGTATCAAGGGTGTAATCTTTCATAGTGTTAAGAAGTATTCCTAGTATCAATATATCATAATTTCTTTGTGCAAAAATTGTTTATGCAAAATGTTTATGCAAAATTATGTTTATTATTTAGCTACCATTAATGGACATTAGGATTTTCTCTTTAGTAGTTGATCATTATGAATAAAGTTACTTTAAACATGTTTTTGTAAGTCTATTTGTGGATGTAGGTCTTCATTTCTCTTGAATAAATTTCTAGAATTACTAGGTAAACAGATAGATGTAGATTTACCCTTACAAAAAACAGATAGTTTTTAAAGTGATCGGACCACTTTACTGACCTAAATCAGTGACGTGTATGGGTGTTCAATTTGTTCCACATATTATTCAACACTGGGGATTGTCAGCTTATTAAATTTTAGAAATTATAATGGTAGGAAATGTTATCTTACAGTGATTTTAATTTGGATTTTTCTGGTAACTAACAGTATTGATCCCTTTTAATGTGATTTGGGTCATTTATTCATATGTTGTGAAAGCTTATGTTCACGTCCACTGCAATTTTTCTGCATGTTTTCAAATTATTGATTTGTAGACATTCTTTATATATTTTGGATAAAAAGTCATTCTCCAAATGCTTTCTATGCCTCCATTAATAAGAGAATGTTTTTCTTTATTATTTTAATATGGATATAAAGGATAAAGTGATTTTACACCTGGATTAGGATACTATAATTATATGCATGGATGCTTGGAAGTTTGACACTGACTCTTGACTCAGATATAGACAGTGTGATAAACAATGTTTATTGTGTGATGTTTAATATTCGAAACTCCCCTGGCAGCATACATGAATGATGTATACTTGGCATAATCATATAGATAGTCTTCTTTGGCCATATAGCCAGAGGGGCACCAAAACTCTGCTGGAAAATTTAGGGAACTCTCCTGAAGCAAAGTGTTACTGTTCAAATTTTAGGGGTTGAATCCAGAAGTGAAGGACAACCTTGTGCAAATAAGAAAGACCCTCGGGAGCTGTGCCTGGAAATCTCTTGCTTGCCTGCACAGTCTTTCTCCTGTTCTTTCCTTCCGCCCACTTTTTCTCCTCTTTATTCTGCTGTACCCTAATTTTTGCTTTATAAAGATACGTTCTATGGCTTTGTAGGTCTTTTCAATTATCTATTACTGTTGTAATCTTTGCAAAGAGGAAATACATTTATTGATGGGCAACCACTAAATTGAACTTCCGGGGATTAGCATACCTAATAGACTGTGCTTTGTTTTTGTCTTCAGAATTTGGCTATTTCATCTAAATTTTTAGGATCTTAACATAAAATTGTTTGTGGGGGTCACTTATTGTACTTGTAATATCTGTAGGATTTCTAATGATAGCCCCTTTTTTCATTTCTGATATGGATAATTCTGTCTTTGTCTCTTTCTCTTCCGCTCTCCTCTGTCTCTATTGCTCTCTGTGTATGTGTCTAAGTATGTGTGTGTGTGTGTGTGTGTGTGTGTGTGTGTGTGTGTGTTCTGACATGCATGTCTGTCTCTTCTGACTGGTCTTGCTAGGGTTATATCAATTGCATTAATTTTTCTAGAGACCAACTTGGACTTTCTTAATTTTCTCTATTGTTATGCATTTTCTATTTTATCTTTTTGCTTTTATCTTATTTACTTCATTTTCTGTATTTTACGATTAAGTTTCCCCTTTTTTCTATATTCTTAAGGCAAAACTTAGTTTGCTAATTTTAAACCTTTCTATTTTTCCAATATAAGCATTTTAGTCTATAAATTTTGTTCTAAACATTGTTTTAGTCATATCCACCAATTTTTAAATATTGTGTTGTTATTTTTAGTGAGTTCAAAATATGTTTTAATTTTCTTATATTTCTTTTCTGACACACATGTTATTTAGAAGGGTAATACTAATATGACAGAATATGTAATTTTTCTGGGTTTCTTACTTTTTTAAAAAGTTTTATTATATTAGGATAAGAAAAGAAATTGTAAGTAGTTGAATTCTAAAAATTATTGAGACCAATTCAGTTATCATTATGTCACTTTCTTTGTGAAGGTTCCATGTGTATTTGAAAGGGATGTTGCTGTTCATATTCTTTTACAGATTTTATATATTCCTAATGTTTTTTATTTAATATTTATATCAATTATTCAAAGAGGAGATTTAATATCAACAACAGTAAGTATAGATCTGTCTATGTCTCTCTTCTCTTTTGCTATTTTTGCTTCGGGCATTTAAAGTTTGCCTCTTTTTTTTTAAGAGAAAATTCTCACTCTGTCACCCAGGTTGGAGTTCAGTGGTACAATCATAACTCACTATAGACTCAAACTCCTGGGTTCAAGTGCTCCTTCCACCTCAACTTCCCAAAATGCTGGGATTACAGGTATGAGCCACTGTGCTCAGATTGAAGCTTGCCTCTTTTATCTTTGTGTAGTATCTTTTTAAAGTCTGGAAGTGCTTCTTTTTTGAAGTTTATTTCATTTAATATTAATCTAGCCACTTGAATTTCATTATGCGTACATTTTTATGGCACATCTTTTTCCTCTAATATTTGAACTTTTCTGGCCTGTATCATTAAACCATGTCTCCTGTTGAGAACATGTTGTTAAAGAACTTTGCTTTTTTTTTCTGTATCTTATCTGAAAAATTCTCTCTATTTGCCTTTTTAGTACATTTACACTTAATGTAATTATATATATGTTTAGTTCAGGTCCATAATTTTGCTACTTGTTCGTTTAATACTTTTGTAGGTAAAACCTCTGTTTATGTGAAACCATTTGGCCCCTGCCACTCTGAGTTACCATCATCCTCATTGAATTCAGGAAGCCAAATTCAATAGCAACATGTCTCACTGTCATTTTTGGCCTAAGTAATAGCCATGATAGACCCACAAAAATTAGACAAAAGAACCCAACAGTCCTCACCTCAATAATGTACTTTTAAAGGCTAGATGAAAAAAGTGTCCTCTACACCATTGTGTGAGACACAGGGAGTAAATAAGCAGGTCTAACATAGTATTGCAGTCTAGCATTTCAACTTCCTTTAAGTTGGATACTTGTCTGTACTATACTAAGCAAATTTTGGCATTTTCTCTTCAATAATTGTAGGCCACCTTTAAGTTCATGTATCAGTCAACTAACAAAGCACACTTTTAGAGCCAGTATCGATTTGTAGAATCAATTAAGAATCTCTGCTTACAGTGCCCAAGTCAACAAATTCATCCCATGATAACTACATTTCTTCTACCTTTACTCTATGCCCTTAGAATTGTTTTCCAGACACCTTCTTTAGAGTTCTATAAATATAAATTAGATAAATTTTGCAAAACACTGGGCAGAGGAAATTATGGCATGCACTTACGAGTCACACTTTGTAATTGACTCTCGGGATCTGTTTGGAATTAAACCTGTTTATAAATCTAAGACCAAGACCTCTGGTAGAAGTCTTTGGTGGAGATGTTAAGAAATATCAGTAGTTTCCTTTAAGACAACCTTAGAAGCGACCATTTGCTTTCTTATCAAAGGAGTGTTGATGGGGTGAGGGGCTGCTGTTTCTATTGACAAAGACAACTCAGCAATATTTGAAAGATCAAAGTTCTTAGAATAAAAACCTGCCCAGAGGCTGGGGCAGTGGTTCACACCTGTAATCCCAGCACTTTGGAAGGCTGAAGCAGGAAGATTGCTTGAGCCCAGGAGTGTGAAATCAGCCTGGGTGACAAAGAGAGACCCTGATTCTACATAAAATAAAATTACCTGGAGGTGGAGGTACACATCTGTAGTTTCAGATATTTAGGAGGCTAAGGTGGGAGGATTGCTTAAGACCAGGAAGTTGAGGCTGCAGTGAGCTGTGATTGCACACTGCACTCCAACCTGGGTGACAGAGCCCTAATACTTTATAATCAAAGCCCTAACTTTACCAAAAGAGACCTTCAAAGATTGTGAATTCATTTACATTGCAATCTGCCATCCACAGGTTTAACTTTTATGTTAGCTTTTTAGAAACTCAATCCTGTGGCTAATAGAGATATGGCATTTTTTTTCTGGTTTGTTGCCTAGAGCTTGAGTTAAAAAGTCTTGAGCTCAAAATTTCCTTTCTGCACATTTTTCAGTAATGTAGAGGCAAATGAACAATCCACAGTTCCAATATTCCATTTCCATAAAATGTCCTATGGTATTAAATATTCGGCCATTCAAAGCTTTATTGACACTTAATTCCTGGGGACCGCAGATGACAGTTTAATAAGTGTTTGCCATAGCATGGTGCTGGCTGCCAATGCATTTACTACCAGCATCAGCGTTATTAATGCCTCTAGATCTAGTCAGAAAAGAGAACCAATCCAGATTTGTATCTCTAAGATATTGATGAAAAAACTCAAACATTGTAAAACATTTCAAGAGGTTTTCTGAGCCAAATGTGAGGACCATGACCTGTGGCACAGCCTCAGGAGGTCCTAAGGGCATGTGCTCAAGATGGTTTGGTTACAGCTTGATTTTATACATTTTAGGGAGACTGAAGTTACAGGCAAAGGCACAAACCAATACATGTAAGGTATACATTGGTTCTGCCCAGAAAGACAGGATATCTCAAAATAGGAGCTTCCAGGTTACATGTGGATGCAAAAATTTCCTCACTGACAATTGGTTAAAAGAATTATGCTTTGCCAAAAGAGTTAAAGTCAGCAGAAAGAAATGCTTGGGATTAAGATAAGGGGGGTTGTGGTAGCCAAGATTCTTGTTAAGCAGATGAAGCCTCCAGGTAGCAGGCTTCAGAGAGAATAGATTGTAAATGTCCCTTATCAGACCCTAAAAGGTGTCAGACTCTTGGTTAAATCTTTCCTGGATCAGGAAATGATCTGGAAAGAGAAAGGGGTTCTCTATAGAATTTGAATTTTCCCCACAAGGCATGGCTTTGCAAGATTAGTCTAAAATATGTTAAATAAATATATTTTGGGGTAAAATACTTTGATTTCCTTTAGGGCCTGTTACCTGTCATGTGATGTTATTCCAGAGTTAGGTTGGAATTGGAATCTTATTGCTACAAAGAGTCTGTTCTATCAGTCTTAAGATCAATGTTAATGCTGGTCAGTTACATCTAAAAAACAAAAGGGAGAGGGTATAATGAAACTTGTCTCAGACCGTCTTCCCATCATGGCCTGAATTGATTTTTCAGGTTTCTTTGGAATCCTGAAAGAAATCCCCTCTTTGACTGAGGGGGTGGGTTACATTCAGTCAGTTGGGGGGCTTAGAATTTTATTTTTGGTTTACAAAGTTTCTGTCTGTCTCAAACTCCTTCTGCTACTAATAACTGAATTAACTAGAAATCAGAGAATCAAAGCCACTATAAGTGCTATGGGATAAGAGAACTCTCATGGGAATTAGATCTTACGAAATTTTGAGAGGAGGTGGGGAAATGATAGTCTAGAAGGCAGAGTTGAGGGATCAGAGGAATAAGACATGAATCAGTCCTCCTGAAGCATTGATGTGAGGCAGTAAGTTAGAGCTTGAGAGAATCAAAGAAACCACATGTGACCAGCTGCCAGTGGGGGATGATGAGGGGATGATGTGTAGGGATGTTGATGGGAAGTGAGTTCCTATGTAACTATTGCCTGTATGCATCTGCAACTAAGCATCTGGTAATAGACTGGGACCATCTGCTGGTGGGCCTTTGTGCCTGCTTAACTTATAGCTTATGGAGAAACTGAACCTGTGTGACCACTGAAGCTAGATCATAAATTCAATACAGCTCCTGCCTGGCTCTCTCTTAGTACACTTGCCCTTAGAATCCAGACACCATGCTATGAAGTCCAGACCATATGGAGACCAACTAAAGTCTCTGGCCCTCTGGCACAGCAGGGATCTCAGTCGATAGCCAGCACCAACTTACCAGTCATATGCATGAGCCATCCTGGAAGCAGATCCTCTAGCTTTCAGTCAAACCTTCCCCACTGACATTAAGTGGAGAAGCAACGCGCTTTCCCCACCAAGCCATACCCAAGTTGCCAATTTGTGAACAAAATAAATGTTCATTGTTATTTTAAGCCAAGGACTGACAAACTTTCCCTGCAAAGGCCAAATAGCAAATTTTCCAAGCTTTGCAGACCACATGCTGTCTCTGCTTTTTTTTCCCCCCCATAAAAGTTCAAGAATAGTAAAAAAGCAACAGAATATTCCTAGCATATTGACACACAAAAACAGGATGTAGACTGACTTTGGCCCATGAACAAGAGTTTACTATGTCCTGTTTCAGGCCACTAAGTTTTACAGTGATCTGCTACATAGCGCTCAACTATCGGAGCAACCAGTTAAATAAATTGCACAAAGCTGAATTTGGAAAATTAGGAGAAAAATGAGAAGCAAGGAATCACATATGTCTGTGAGTGTGTGCATGTGTTTATTTGTATACATTCATATACAAAGTACATTTCATTAGAATTCTTGTAATAGCTTTATTGGCTTAAACATAGAAGATCAAATACCCAACATAAACTGAACAGCAATACATAAAAGCCCCCATTATATACATTTTATTAAAGGGAAAGGAACAAATATATATTAAAAACCTCCCATATTCCAGGATCTCTGTGGTACCATGGCATACATTATTTTATTTCTCTTCGAAACAATCTTATGAAGGAGGTATTGTTTTCCCTGTTTTACTAATAATGAAACTCATTTGGACAAGTCAAATAATTTTCTCAAGGTCTCATAATTATTCCTTGATTAGTAATAGCAGAGCTTGAATTCAAACTTAGTTCTATCTACCAAATTCTAAAGTCTATGTCTTTAAGGATTAGCTGAAGTGGATCTTAAATAAAATCACTTCAGCTAAAGTATCTTTCTCACTTTGCCTGTTAGTTTTACGGAGGAAGGAAGTGAGACACTGAGAGTTCCTTAGAATCAGAGCATGATATAACTGGTATTAAGGTTTAATTCCTTCTGCACATAACTGTCTTATGTCTCTATTTGGCTAATTTTCAGCTGCACTGTATTTAATAGGTACATTTATATGTAATACATTTTTATGTAATAAGGGATCTAAACGTTTAGATAGTATTAGATTTCATTCATGAGCCAATTTATCTTCAGAATTTATGAACAAAATTAAAAAATGTCAGCAAATAAATAAGATATACGATAGTCTCCCTTATTCATAGCTTTATTTTCCACAGTTTTGGTTACCTGTGGTCAACAAAGAATGGGAAATATTACATTACTCCTATCAAACTTTGGGGCCATTATTAGGTAAAATAAGTGTTGTTTGAACACGAGCACTGTGATACTGCCACCATTGGTCTGATAACTGAGACAGTTACTAAGTGACTAACAGCAATCCAGGCAAGACAGAGAGGATAATATTTCATTATGCTACTCAGAAGGGTGCACAATTTAAAACCTATAAATTCTCTATTTCTGGAATTCTTTTATTTACATCATAATGCCTACATCATTCACCTCCCTTCATCTCATCACGTAGGCATTATATCATCTCACATCATTACAAGAAGAAGGATAAGTACTGTATAATAAGATAATTTCAGAGAGATACAGACCACATTCTCATAACTTTTATTATAACATATTGTTATAGTTGTTCCATTTTACTAACAGATATTGTTAATTTCTTACTGTGCCTAATTAATAAATTAAACTTTATCATAAGTATGTATGTATAGAAAAAGTGTAATATATATAAGGCTTGGTGTTATCTGTGATTTCAGGCATCAACTGGGGCTTTGGAACACATCCCCAAGGATCAGAGGACTTCTGTATGTGTGTGTATTCTTGGTGAGTGACAGAAAAAGAGAGTTGTTTCATATGCATTTACTTGGAGGCATAGAAGACACCCTGAAAGATAATGTTGTTTTGAGCTGGCATAGTCTGCAGGAATCAGTGTTCTTTTGGGTTATATTTTTGTGATACATCTAACTCATGCTAAGCACCATAAAAGTTTATAGCCCAGAGACAGACAGCCAGTTCCTCTCGGGCATGTACATCCATCCACGCTCTATGGCTGATTCTTTCTGATCTCTAAGCCTGCACTGAGGCACTTACTCAGGATAACTTTTATCAAGTGCTCGTAAAAATCTGAGATCGACCTCTTGCTGCAGATTAGAATACCATCAGAAGATTTCCGTAAGCCATGGAAGGCTTTTCTCTTCCGCAGCGGAGAGAAGATGAATGGTTTTACAAATCCCTGAGGAGACTCTGTGGCGCTATAGACAGAGATGGAAGATCTTCCCGTTGAAGCCGCAGGGCTCCATCTTAGCTCTGGCATTACAACGCAAAGTCTGGAGAGAACAAAGTCGAGAAGCATGCCTTTAGTCCAGTATCCCTTTATTTGGTAGGCCACTGTGCTGGAATTTTCATCAATACTTAATTATCTTCTCCTGGCCACATACCAGGTTATAGGATGATAGAAACAAACAAAATGACGCAAAGTCACATAAGTACTTCTGGCCAATGAAATGTGAGCCAAGGCATGTACTAACTGCTGTATTTTCATTCATGTTCCTTTTCTCTGCTGCAGGGATTGCAGACGCTTGTGTTTAGACAGAGACACGGCAAGATCAAAGCATCTTGAAATGTATGTACCACGGGAAAGACAGAAACTCTGGAATGCCTCTGAGACCTGCAGCAGAGTTGGAGTGCAAGGGAAGTAAGCTATTATTGCATCAAGCCACCCAAGTATGTGGTTTTGTTCCTGTGGCATAAACTAATCTGTCCTGATTAATATATGTAGCAATTTCATGGTGCTACATCTATCAACATTCTCCTGCTTCTAATGAATCTATCCAATGGATCTGCCTTTCACAGTTGGTACTTCAGAATAGTGAAGCAAAAATACATAATTTCATTGTAAACCCCATCAGCCTCACCATCTTGGTGGATCTTTGTAAATACAATTTGTTTACCAAATAGAGACCAATTCTCAGCTAAAACTGAGGACAAACCTGGTCAACTTCCAAAGGTATAAGCAATATTGTTTGTTAATTATCCCTTTATTAATCAATTTTGGAAAGGTTTACCTTATCATGTATCAAGAATTTTGGTTTGTTTCTTTATCAACTCCCAGTTTTCTACCACTGTTTTATACATTTCAGATTCAGTAACATCTGCCTCCTTCAATTGTCACTATTATTGATGAAATACCCTTCTTTATCTCTCATTACTTTTGTCTCAAATTCATGTTAGAATTATTTAATTCAAAACTGTATTTGGATTTAAGTTGCAGTTGTGCTAATTTTATAATGTAAATTAGAAATATTAAACATTTATATAATATTTAGCTGAAATATTCAAGTATATGGTTTGTCTCCATCAATTCTGCCTCTTTATTTATCCTGATAAAATGTTATAGTTCCCTTCACAAAGATCTAGTGTACCTCATATTAGATTTAGCCCTAATTATTTTAGATAATTTAGTTTTATTAAAAATGGAATCTTCATTATTGTTGGTTTAATGGGAGGATTTTATCATTGTTATATCTATTTTATTTTGGCTCCTTTATTAAAATCATAAACTTGAATGCAAATCAAACACTTTAATTAAGCTAAATCCCTACTAGATTGGTGGAATATAACCCCATGAAGTTACTACTACAAATGTTCATAGCAGCAGTATTTGTAATAGTACAAAACTGGAAATCATTCAAATGTAAATCAAAAGAGAAATAAATAATTAACTAGCATATTCATACAATGGAATATTGCGTTTGACAAAGAGAAGTAACTAGTTATGACTCAACTACATGTTAAGTGAAGGATGCTGAATAATAAAAGATCCTTTATGAGTCTACTCACTTGAAAGTCAAAAGCAGCCAAAGCTGATAATCAAGGCCGATAGAAATCAAAATATTGGTTATCTGTAAAGAGGTGTTGACTGAAAAGGGACAAAAGGAGATTTCTGGGTTGATGAAAATGTTCTGTATCTTCAGTTGAATAATGTTTAGATAGGTATATACATATGAGCTATACATTTTTATCAATTTTGCTATATGAAAATTATACCTAATTAAAACACATATACACACAGTCTGCAGAACTAATCTAATGGCGATAAAATTAAAAAGAGGGTGGCATTTACTGGGAAGGGCATTTACTGAGAAGTTACTGGGAAGGCAACTTCTGGAGTGGTGCTCTGGCTGTTGGATGTTTGAGAGTCTTCATGGGTAAAACCTGGACATAGCAGTCTTGTATACTCACGTATTTTTTATGTCAATGAAAACATCTTTACGTTAACAAATTGTTTTCAATTAATCCTTTTGAATTTTCCTGGTGCACAATAATAATACCCTGTTTTTTTTTATTTTATTTATATCCTTAATTCTAATTACCAGAAAATTTAAAATACTGCCTTTTGTTTCATTTGTAAAGACACGTATCTACCAATATTGACCATAAAATAACTTTTGCTTGTATAATTTATTATATTAAACAATATTCCTCTTCAACAAAGGATATTGTAACAAACTTAAAAGGCAAATGAACAACTAGGATTACATATTTGTACCATTTAATATCATCAAAATAGTGAAGAGCTTAAATGTTTTGTAGAATTCCCAGGAACCCCATGTGAGCCTGGTGCACTCTGTGGCTGAAGGTTATTAATAGTTATAGGCCTATTAGAATTGTTTATTTGTTTTTATCTGAGTTTTGGCAGATTGTATCTTGCAAGGAACTGGTCCATTTCATTTAGTTTATCTAATTGGTGAGCATATAATTGTATAAAATATTCCTTTATTATTATTTTAATGTCCATTGTGTTTGTAATAATGGCTCCTCTTTCATTTCTGATTATTCTAATTTGTCTTCTCTTTTTTTCTTAGTCTGGCTATAGACTTATTGATTTTATTGGTTTCACTATTTTTCTGGACTTAAGAAGAGTTGATGATTTTTCAGTTTTTAAATTTTTAAAAATTGATACATAATGGATGTACATATTTGGAGGGTACAAGTGATAATTTCATACATTCATATAATTTGTAAGTCAATGTAATTGAAATACCCATTGCCTTGAATATTTGTCTTTTTTATGCTAGAAACATTCAAATTATTCTCTTCTAGCTATTTCAAAATGTGAAATAGATTATAGTAAGCTATAGTCACCCTACTGATCTATTGAACACTGGATCTTATTACTTTTATCTAACTGCATGTTTATAATCAGCCTCTCTGCATCTGGCTCTTTCCCCATCCTTCCCAGCCTCTGGTAACCACTTTTGAACTCCTTACATACTGGACTGAAAACCAGAGGTTTGCTATTTAATTTTTTTGCTTCCTCTTTATTCTCTCTTTATTTCTCCATCTTATTTTCTTGTTTTCTGCGGGTTACTGGAACTTTTTTAAAATTCCATTTTAATGTAACTATAACTTTTGGTAATTCAGTGGTTTTTATTAAATACATTTGAGGTGTACAAGTGATTTTTATATACCTAGAAATATGATTACCACAGTCATGCAAATTAACATATCCGTCATCTCACACAATTACCGGTGTGTGTGTGTTTCTGCATGCGTGTGTGTGTGTGTGTGTGTGTGTGGTGAAAACACCTTAAATCTACTCTTTTAGCAAATTTTCAGTGTACAATACAATATTATTAACTTTAGTCTTTATACTGTTCATTGACTCTCCAGACTTATTTGTCCCACATAACTGCAACTTTGTGCCCTTTGATGTACATCTCCCCATTTCTCTTATTTTCCTACCCCTGGTAACCACCTTCTACTCTGTTTCTATGTTGGGCTTTCTGTTTTTTGTTTGTTTCAAATGTGTTTATATTGCTCACTTAAGCAATTTTAGTACGGTTTCTTCAAAAAGCTTCACCAGATTATTCTTACAGTTGACATTGTTGACATCTCTGTATTTATTTTTTTCATTAAGTCTAAGATCTTGCTGATATTTAATATGATGAATGATACTAGATTGAAACCTGGACATTTTTGTTTTATGTTGTATGAGACTGTGAATCATATTTAGGATTTCTGTTTTAGCTGCATTTCCTTGATGTCAGTCCAACAGGAAAAGAAAGTAGGTCACTTCATTAATGCCAGATGGAAGCTGAAGTCCAGGCACCCCACTCAACCTCCAAGGGGACTTTTCCTTACTGCTAGGTAGGGATGGGAGTTCCAGCTCCACACATGGTCTCTACTGACACTGTAAGGGGTGGGAGCTTCTTACTGCTAGCAATGACGAAAGTCCTGACTCTCCACCAGGACTCTTCTGAAAGCTCAATAACAGAAATAGGAAGGAGTATATTTCTGGTTGGGGTGAAAGGACAGACTCCTCATATGGTTTCTACTACACCATTAAGGGCACATGGTGTATGCTTGTTACAGGCCAGTGAGGTAGAAGTAGGCATCTCTTCTAGCCTTTGTAGACTGGATTTGGCAAGGAAAGCACTTCATTGGTCAACTCATCCAGAAATTCTGGGTGGGCTGGCTGGTGGTTGCTGCTGGAGTCTTTGAGCAGGCTGGCCTGGTTCCTGGGTAAGCAGGTGGGTGGGCCTTGTGCCTGGGTCCACCGGGATAGGACTGGAGCCTGAGTCCAAAGTGGTGGGCCTGGATCTTGGGTTGTTAAGGTCAGTCCTGGATCCTGGTTCTGCAGGGGCTTGCCTTGTGCCAGGGTGGGTTTGGCACCTAGGTCTGGGGGACGATCTTGAATTCTGGGTCTGCAAAGCCAGCTGGTGCTGGGATGGGCCAGAAACCTGAGTCCACAGGAACAGGCTTGTGTCCTGGGTTCGCAGGTGCTGGCCTAGATCCGTAGAGTGGTTCTGAAGCCTGATTCACAGGGACTGGCCCAGCACTGAGACATACTGAAATAGGCCTTTGCCTTGAATCTGTTGGAGTGGGCCTGAACTCTGGGCCCACTGGACCCTGGGGCCACAGGGGCTGGCCTGATGCCTGGTTTCATGGGTGCTGATCTTATGCCTGATACCACAGCATCTGGCCTGCTGCTAAGGCGGGCATGGAGCCTGGGTTCACAGAACTGAGCCTGGAGCTTGGGTCTGCACAGGCAAGCCTAGGTCCTGGGGCCACAGGGGCTATTCTGGCTTTGGTGTGCCTGGAGCCTGGGAATTTGAGGATCAACTTGCTACTGGGGCAGCCCGGCACTGGTGCAGGCCTGGGGTCTAAGTCTCCAGGGACTGGCCTGGTGCTGGTGTGGGCCTGGAGGCTGAGTCCACAGATGATTGCCTGGAGCTTGGGACCACTAGGGCTGGCCTGGTACCAGGGTTCACTGGGGCAGTCCTGGAGCTGGGATCCCTGGAGAAGTGTAATGCTTACTTCCCCCTTTGTCCCCTAAGCAGATTGTCTCTCTTCACACTGGGATTGGGAAGCTGGTGATACAGGCCACATGAAACTGTCTTTCCTTTTCAATGAGTCTTCTTATTCCTGTGCTCCACCCAGGTGCTTTAACCACTCACCTGGATTCCTTACCTTTTGCAAAGGTATTTTTGGATGTGGACAGTTGTTCAAATTGATGTTTCTGCAAGGAGATAGACACTAGAAAGTCCTATTCCACATATTTTTGCCAGAGAACATCTTTAAAAGCTTTGTTTTCATTTTTGATTTAACCTGTTATAATCTAGATGTGTGTTTTCTTAATATATGATGATTTTTGCTATTAATTTTTATTTTTATTGCTTTATGACTTAGTGTGTGT
Source organism: Colobus angolensis palliatus (assembly GCF_000951035.1). Lineage (NCBI taxonomy): Eukaryota > Metazoa > Chordata > Mammalia > Primates > Cercopithecidae > Colobus > Colobus angolensis. Next base: position 17,038,212 of record NW_012113141.1, read on the forward strand.
TTAGTTTTGAAAATGTTTCATTTATTCTTGAAAAGAAAGTGCACTCACTGCTCTTTGAGTGGAAGGTTTAGAGAAATGACTCTAAGATTCCATATTTGCCTGTGCTAGGACCCTAAACGTTTGGCAAATGTGGGGACAATTTTTATGCCAATTTCTCCTCCTAACAGGATGCAAACATGACTTATCTTCTTCTGGCAAACACACATATAGTGCATTGTTCATGTTCTAATATTTGCTGTGGGCAGGCTGCTTATTTTCCTGCTGAGTTCCCAAGTTGTGGGTGTTTTTGTGTGTGTTGAGTTTTTTTGTTTGTTTGTTTGTTTTCTTTAGAAACAGAACTTCTTACTCTGTCACCAGGCTAGTGTGCAGTGGTGCCGTCACAGCTCACTGCAGCCTCCCACTCCTGGGCTCAAGCAATTCTCCTGCCTCAGCCTCAAAGTAGCTGGGACTATAGGCCTGCACCAAAATATCCATCTAATAAGTTTTTGTTTTGTTTTATAAAGATGGGGTCTCACTTCATTGCCCAGGCTGGTCTCAAACTCCTAGGCTCAAGCAATTCTTTTGCCTGAGGCCCCTAAAGAGCTTGGATTACAAGCGTGAGCCGCTGCATTTGCCCAGGGTAGGTTTTTTGTGTCCCCCTTCAATAATTAAATGTCATATCCAGGTTCCTACCTTTAAGAAGGGAACTTGGTTCCATCTCTGGCTTATACATGGTTGGCATTTATTAGGCATCAAAACCTCAGCTTCTAGGATATGTTTGGTCCTCTTACTTCTGTGCACAGCTAAGTTCCACTTTCTGATCATTATTTTAGATTTGAGTTTCCATTTCATGTAGCATTGAGCATTTCCTTTTATTTATTTATTTTGCTTTTGTGCTCAGATACATTGTTTTAAGTAATTGTTTTTCATTCATTTTTTCACATATTTAGAATGAAGTCAGATTTTTTTTCATCTACTTCGTCATTGAGAAAAAGTGCTTTTGCTTTGAATTCCAGGTTGGGCTATCTGATGTTAAGATCTAGCCTATATTGAATGCCACATGTACCTTCAAGTCATGAAGAATAGTAAACAAAGTAACTAACGTTTCTTATGCTATCATTGAGGATTCTGAGTCTAAAGTTCTACCTCTGTGTCCTGTCATAGATGGTGTCGCATGGGGGATTGCAGGGTGCAGACTGGAGTGTGGATTCAGGAGCAAAACTGCATTATTTCAAATCCTGGTTCTGATATTAACCATATGACCTTGGGCAAATTACTTAGCCTCTTCTTTTCTCATCTGTATAATGGGGTAAAAATATTTACCTATTTCATGTGCTTTTGTGTAAAAGATTATACTAAAAGGTAATTGTAACAATGTAACTTACATACTGTTATTGTTCCTTCACACATTGCCTAGCACAAAATAGACTCTTCCCCAAAAATGTGTTGAAAGATAACAGAATTATCAATATTTAAGTAAGGAAATAAAACTGAATGTAGGCAAGTAATTCAGCCTGTGTCACATAGTATAGACCAGAGTTTTGATGGCTGTCTGTTTTACTGTTGATAACTAGGATTCATCAGCACATAGAAACCTCTCTCTGGCCAGCTGTATCACCATGAATAAGGAAGACTGTTCTGCTGTAAGCATCTACATTTTTCTTCACCACTTTTTCCTCTGCTGTTTTTTTAAATATTCCTCTTCTCTGTGATGCAAAAGATATTCATTATCTTTTATTATATTTCTTCTTTCTCTGGACTTCTAAAATTGCCTGCTCTCTTGTTTTATACCAGTGTTGTTGTTATTGTTGTTTTTTCTTTAATGTGACTTCATTGGGTGTTTTTATCTACTTCTCTCTTCTCTAGATCAATAGTCGCTGTCCCCCTCACCTGATAATTCTATTAGCTTTCATTTTCAAGTCTCTTAAAGCCTTAAGGGAGAAATCCATTTGAACCTCTTCCTTTTATAACATTTTGTCTTTCTCCAAAACAGAACAGTTTTCTTTACTGCGGTGGCAATTTTGTCCTTTCTGATGCCCTTTCTGCTGAAGTTTCTGTATCTGCAGGGGCTGCGACAACCCTTGGCCAATTGCTGGGATGTTAAGAAAATTTAAAGTTCATATTAGATGGTGAGCCTGGTGAGTTTCTAATGTGATCACTGCCGACATCCTCTGAGGTTTCTATTACGGAATCCTGCATTTTATTGCAAGAAGAGTTCTGTCTTTCTCTGGGCCTCTTTTTCACTGTTTTGATTTACATGAAGGCTATACTAGCCCCAGAATTCACTGATAGTGGAAAGGCGGGAGACCCATTTTCTTCATGATGTAGTGAGAGACCACCACACAGCCAATGCCACTTGTGATAAAGCCTAGACTAGTGGGTACCCCTGGAAAACCACAGCATGGGAAAAATGCAACTTACCCTAAATCATTTATCTTTATACTTCCTTAAACTTCTGTAAGATCAAATCACACACCCTAATGCTCTACCTCTCTTAGAGAAAGAAAAAAACTCTGACATCAGAGAAAGGAGAATCCTACAATCAGAAAGGAAAATCTACTGACCAATTTTTGTGTGCCTAATGTTGTGAACTGGACTGTGTCTCCCCAAAATTCCCAAGTTGAAGTCCTAACCCCCAGTATCTCAGAATGTGACTATATGAGGCCATTAAAATGGGGACTCTAACTGAACCTGATGGGTTTTCTTATAAGAAAAGAAAATGCGTACCCAGAAAGAGACACTAAGAATGGGCAGAAAGAAAAGCTCATATGAGAACACAGAGAAAGGCAGCCATCTGCAAGCCAAGAAGAGAGGCCTCAGAAGAAACGAACTCTGCCAGCACCTTGATCCTGGACTTCTAGCCTCCAGAACTGTGAACGAATAAATGTCTGTTGCTGAAGCCATGCAGTCTGTGGTATTTTGTTATTACAGCTCTGCCAGACTAATACAAATTGTATTGTCAGTCTCAGTGCCTGTGAAAACAATCATCACTGAGGTTGCTTTGATGTCCCCATTCTACAGATAAAAAGTATGAACCTCACCAATGTTAAGTAATTTTTTGCAATACCGGGCTAGAATTCAAGTGCAGAAAAGGGTAGCCTTGTATTCACAGCATATTCTTACCCATTCTCACCCTGCTTCCTCTACAATTCACAGGTAGCCAGAACTCTCTTTATCAGAGAACCACCTCTCAGTCTTTGGACACCAGAGAAAATTAAGGAGTGTCCTTTGTTTGGGGACCCAGATTTGAAAAATCCTACACACAAGTATCAACACAGCCTAGTGTCGGGCCTCTGCCTTTTCAATGCTTGAGGAAGACTTGTCCATTACACTAGGATCTGTTCTTTCCAAACCTGGAGACAGTCTCTGCTGTGTCTGAGAATAGGAACTGACCCACTAGAACCTCGCCTCTACTTGTGGCCACGTGACTTAGCCAGGAGCCTCAGCCCACCCCATCATTAGGTTTGTCCACTAGACATTCTTGGACCAGCAGAAAGGGAGCTGATGCGCTGACAACCATGTCACAGCAGAGGTTTCATGAGATGTTTTATGGTCCTGGTAATGTGTGCCTATTTCCTTCTCCCACAATGCGGGGCAGCCAACAAAATGTAACATTAGCAGGGAGTCCACGTTACATTTTGTAAGCCTCTGAGATTTAGGGTTGTTTTTACCTCTGCAGCAAAGCTAACTGAACCATGATATTCATACTGGCCCTCTCATTGTGTCAAATACACTGATGCACTGATGGTTTATGCTGCCTGGGGAACTCTCCCGTTTGATCCACACAAGGTTTTACTTTTTGTTATTCAGATTTTTAGGCAACTACTCCTTATTCATAGACTATTCTCCTCCATTATTTTCTACTAAGATTTAATGGCCACTGAAATTGTATTAGGTATGCATTTGTTAACTTGCTTATTGCTTATCTTCTCCAGACTATAGCTTCATAAGAATAAGTGTAGTGGTTAAGAACATAGATGTGTTAGTCCAAGTGCCTCTTGCATTTTAATTCCGGCACCAACACTAGTCAGCTCTGTGACACTGGGAATGCTATTTAACTTACTGGACTTTGGTTGCCTTATTTATAAAGTTTAAATAAAAATGGAATAGAACTCATAGGGTTGCTTTAGGACTAAATGAGTTAGCAGGTACAAAGCACTCAGCACTGTGCCTGGCACGTAGTAAGCATTTGAGGAAGTCTGATATTATCATTAGTGCTGGATGTCATGGCATCCAGATCTGATAACACCCCCAGGATAATGTAGGAGTTTAATAATTAGCTAATCAATGGGTGGATAGATGGATGGATGGTTGGGTGATTGCCATGAAGATTTAGGAAACGTTGCTGACAGAGAATAACATATCATAGGTGAGAGTCTGACTGTCAGGTAGAAGTCTAATGTATACAAAATGTTTAGATTGATTCTTGACAATTAGTCGTTAAGATAATAATAATGATATTAACAATAACAACAGATATCAATACTACCCTATATTTACCATCTGCTTTTGTTACCTATATTATTACATGATTGTAAAAGGGCTATCATATTTTTAGGTAGGACACAGACTTGGAGAGAAGTTACCTGGGCTTACTCACAATTTCACAGATTATTGAAGCTGGACTTCGAATGCATTCTTCTTTGACTAAGTAATGCTGCCACGTGCTTGTTAAGTGATTACTTCTTTCTTGTCTTCTTCTAGTCCTGCTTTACTAGGATGATTCAGGTTGTCAATCTTAGTCTGATAAAAAGCATAATCAATTTCTTTGAATCAACCAATTTTCTGAATCATAGAACAGATGAAATAAAGAATCCCATCCCAGCTTCGTGGTAAGATCCATGATGGTCACAGAAAAGCTGGCAGTGATCTGCCGAATAGGTGTGGCTGTGCACCCCTTCTGCCGCCTGCTTTCTGGTCACCCTCCATGCTAATACCGATGGAATGTCCACTCTTCAGTGGTCATTCTGCTGGGATAAGGGTTCCAGAAGAAACAACAGAGAAATGAGATACGTCCCTGGCACTTGAGGAGTGAAATGGTTGAAATAACTGCTATTCCTGAAAGGAAAGTAGTTGGAATGTGCTCTTTCTTTTACTTTATTTTCTAATAATTACACCAATCTTTGCTGTACAGATAAATGGGGGCACCAAGACGTTTTGAATGTACCCAAGGTTACAGAGCTGAGGAAGCCATGTGGCTAGGATTCAAATACTGGAAGGCTGTGTTCACTTTCTACTGTGTCTCTACTCTTAGGTATGAGTAACACCTCATTTTTTCCCAGTTAATAGTGAAACCAGGTCTAAAGGCAAAGCTGGTCAGAGATGTACACAGAAAGTAGCATAATGACAATTGCATCTGTAGCATGACCATTTCATAAGGGGTGTGGATTCCTGCATAGAACACATCTGCAGCAAATAAAGGATCAGTTAATGCTCCGGTCTTTTCAATTGCATGATTCTCAGTAGCCCTATGTTTGAAGTGTTTTCTCGCTGTACATTGCATTTGGGTAGCCCACGTGTGGCCTGAAGCCTCTCCCTAATGCTATGCTTTCAATCGTCCTTACTAGATGTGCAGACCATGCATTCCAAGTGTAACAGTGGCCACATCCCCTCACTGAACACCAGCTTCTTTGACCTCTCCCTCCTTGCTGTTTCCAATATGCAGTTTTTCAGAAACACAGGATTGACTCTGTGCCATAAATCATGGCCAACTTGGTGGCATTCGCTTTCTTCCAAAGGTGAACACATGGCAGGCTACCCTCTGCTCTGCAGAGAAGCTGCTGAAGAATCACGTTGCTTCAGCATTATAAATCAGTAGCGGGCATGCGACAGCATTCTGACAGCAGGACAATTATTGTCCTAGAAATAAGAAATGCAAATTTCTCTTCCCTCATTGTGAAGGCAACCAGCAGACTTATTCTATGATGTTGATCAATGACTTTAATCTATACCCGCCTTCTTCCTTGCAGCTCAGTACTGAGGCGCTTTTTGATTTCTCTAGGTGTCATCTGAGTCATTTGGGCCACCTTGAAGGGGTGGCTATTAAAATGGTAAGTTGGAGAGAAATTTTAATTGGAGCTATTTCACCTGAAAAACTGAATCCTGGAGGCTTCAACACTTAGGAGCTGTGTGACTTTGACAATTTAGTTGGCCTCTCTAAGTAAATTTCTTATATGACAAATGCAGACAAAAATATCTATAGTGGAATCTGGCTTTGTTCTGTACACTGGGAGAATTGCTCATTTTGTGTTTACTACTATGTATTTAGCATTATTTGGCCAGAGTGGTTAGGTAAGAAGTGATGAAAAAGTGAATCCATACTAATGAATCAATCAAAACATTGGAAAAATAGGAATAGATTCTTTACCAAGAGAGTGTGCAACTTTATTTTTCATATTGTAATTGACAAGCAAGTCTAGCTGAAGAAAACATGGATGATAATACCAAAGAAAAAGGAGACCAGCATGAACTGCACACCTGCTGGGTTTCAGTCACTGTCTAGGACCATTACCACATGTAAATGACCCTCATTATCCTTCATTATCCTCAACCAAACATGAAACTTCTGGATTGTTTTAATAACATTATTGGCAAGCAGGTTACATAAGGATATATTCTACCTATAAGTCACAAGATATTTACATAAGGTCACAAATTTGATGCAGAAATTCTGGGTGTTGGAAGAAAATGTATGGTAGGAAATCCATTTGAGATCATGCAATGTGGACCATAGATGCATCAAACAGGAGTAATTAGAGGGCTAGAGGCCATAATATGTCCAAAGTATGCCAGGAAAAGAGATGAACACAGATCAATCTCTCTGGCTGTGAGTAAAGCTGCCATGGTTGGCTCATAACTTTGTCTTGCCTAATAGCGCCACAGTTGTCCATTAAGGGATGTGGTTATTGGAGCCAGTTGCAGCAGCTCACACCTGTAATCCCAGCAATTCTCCTCCTTTACTCAGGAGTTCGAGGTCAGCCTGGGCAACACAGCAAGACCCTGTCTCTAAAAAGTTTTTTAAAAATTAGTTGGGCATGGTGGTGCCTGCCTATAGTCCCAGCTACTTGGGAGGCTGAGTCAGGAAGGTGGCTTGAGTCCAGGAGTTTGAGGCTGTAGTGAACTACAATCACCACTGCACTCTAGCCTGGGTGACAGAGTAAGACCCTATCTCTAAAAATTAATTAACTACAAAATAACTTTAAAAAGAAATGATTATTATGGTCATAGAAAGATGCTACACTGTGCCTCTTCTGGATACATTCTATTCTCTATCCAAGAACATCATAAAGTTTTGAGATAATAATTTTTGAGAAACAGAGTGGTTTATCTTCCTAACATTATACCAGAAATTCAAGCAGGCATTCCAACAAAGGAGAGCCTTGTAGTATTTAAACTTCAGTTGCATCTTGTTGCAAGAAAGTTGATGTCTTTATGAAAGGCCTCACAAGGTCACTAAGACCAGAAATATTCTGCCTCTGCTAGATAGCTGATGGATCAGTTGATCACAAAGAAAACTAAGGATGCAGAGAGGCCTAATCAAAGCTTTGGATTCACTAAGAAAGAGTCTTGCAAATAAAGAAATTGTCTATGTACACTCTCCACTGCCAACTAGCTGGTCATGATGAATTATCAGGGCAATAAATTGTGAATATATATGGGAAGGGAGTGAGGATAATAATTAGAGACATTTTCTGAATTTTTGAGATCCATGAGAAAATAATGTGACTTATGAACTGAATGCTTGTGTTCCCCCCAAAATTCTTTTGTTGAAGCCTTAACTCCCAATATGATTGTATTTGGAGATGGAGTCTTTAGAAGGTAGTTAAAGTTAGATGAGGTCATGAGGGTGGGGTTCTTATGATGGGATTAGTATCCTTAGAAGAAGAGACACCAGAGATTCTCTCTCTGCCTCCATGCACACATAGAGAAGAGGTCATGCGAGCACAGAGTGGGATGGCAGTCACCTACAAATCAAGAGATGAGGCATCAGATTGAAATCTACCCTACCAGGACCTTGACCTTGGTCTTTTACCCTCCAGAATTCTGAGAAATAAATTTCTATTGTGGTATTTTGTTATGGCAGCCTGGGCAGACTAAGAAAGCAACCATTAGAACTATGTCTAAAATCTTTGTTCTAGGTTCTTGCCTCTGAAAAATTAATTTTAGTTTTTATCTGACAGTGGCATAAAGCTGTTGAATACAGAATGCAATGGACATTTAGCAAAATATTCTGATATGTTAAAAGACAAGCACCTTACTTCAAAGGTTTAATCAAAGAAACAGACAGTTGTCTCTGGAACTGTCTGTGGAGCTTGGAGAGGTGTGATGTGGTGGGAGTTGAGAATAGCCCTGATTGTTACAACCACCAGCTAGCTATCCTACTGCTTGCTCAGTGTCCCAGCCTTCTCATCCCTCAGCTCCTGCCTTTAATGACTTATCCTGGAAATCTCAGACATGTTACTGGGCAGCTAGATACATGAAAAGCATAAAGAGAGGATCAGCAGTGTCTGCTCATTCATCAACAAAAAGGCTTTCTAATTCTTTTTCTTGCCTCCCTTTTAGCTATCATCATCCAAAGGCTATGTCTCATCATTTCCTACTGTGAAAATATTTCAACATTTCCTGCCCACATGTCCATGACTCATGGTTTTTCCACAATACCAACAATACATTTATTTCATGGATCTGATCATTCTACAAAAACATTTGATGGCCACCTTACCATCTGATTATGCTCCAGTCCTGATTTGTTGCTCCAGCTTCATCTCTGGCCGACACCCTCTCTGACTCCAGGGCAAGCTCCATAATTATACTACTCACCATTGCTAAATGAATCTTTGGCATTCCCTCTCGCAGTAGTGGCCTTCCTAAACTTTCCTGTCTCCAGTGCCTTTAAACCCCAGCCCCATTACTTATTGTGGTAGGTAGAATAATGACCATCAAAGACGTCCACAACCTAATCTTTGGTGAGAGAGAATTAAGGTTGCAGAAGGAATTAAAGTTGCTCAAGAATACAGTTGCCCTTAATATTACCCTGGATTATCCAGAGGGCCTTATGTAATCACAAAAGTCCTTTAACATGGAAGAGGGAGGCAGAAGGTCAGTGTTAAAATGTGAAAACTCACAATTGGTCGTTGTGGCTTGGAAGATGAAAGAGGCCATGAGCCCAAGAATATGAGCAGCCTCCAGAAGCTGAAAAGGCGAGAAAATGGAGTCTTTCTTAGGGACTCCAGAAAGAATATAACCCCGCCAATGTCTTGGTTTTTAACCCTGTGTGATCCATTTTAGACTTCGGACTTCCAGAACTGTAAGATAAAAAGTTTGTATTGTATTAAGTTACGGTGTGATAGTTATTAACAGCTATGAAAGAAACTAATACACTTATGTTCATTCATTATTTTATTCATATTGAGAATCATTTAAGTTCCTCAATTTGCTAAGCACTGTGGTAGAAACAGAAGAGGTAGAAGATACTATGCTGGCCCACAGGCATTTAAAATCCACTTTGGAGAGAAAATAACAACTAATGTTTACTGAACACTTGCTCTGATAGTCATGTGCTATAGACTAAATGATTGTGCCCCCTCCCAAAATTTGTATGTTGATATTCTAACTCTCTCTGTGATGGTATTAGGAGGTGAGGCCTTTGATAAGAGATTATGTCATGAGAGAGAGCCCTCATAAATAGGATTTTTATTTATTTATAAGGGCAGTTTTTCGTAAGTGCCCAAACAAAAAGATCTCAGAGAGCTCCCTCCTGCCTTCCACCATGTGAGATAGTAGCGAGAAGATGACCATCTATGAACCAGTTGGCCCTCACTGGACACTGCATCTGCCAGCACCTTGATCTTGATCTTCCCAGCTTCCAGAGCTATCAGAAATAAATTTCTGTTCTTTATAAGCCACCCACTTTATGGTATTTTGTTATAGTGGCCCTAGCTGACTAAGACAACATGGTTGTTACATGGTTCATATATTATCTCACTGCATCCTTCCAAATTCTTCCACTCTTTGAGTAAAGTAGGCTCAAAGAGGCTAGTAAATTGAATAAATTCACACAATGGAGGAATTGTCATTTGAACTGAAGTTTAAGTGACTTCACCTAGAGTAACTTAGCAACTTTTAAAAAGTTTTTAAATTTTTAATTTTGGGGGATACATAGTAGGTGTATATAATTATGGGGTATCTGAGATATTTTGATACAGGCATTCAATGTATAATAATCACATCAGGGTTAATGGGTTATCCATCACCTCAAGCATTTATCCTTTGTTAGCTATTTTTTTTAAATAATAAAAGAATAGATAGTGCTTTGGTGTTTCAGAGGGAAAAAATACTTTTCACATTGGCAGAATCAATAATACTATCTGGGAGTAAGAAGATTTTGAACTGGATCTGGCTTAGAAGGAATACTATATATTAATTATCATATGCATAGCAAGGTGACTATTTAAGACCTCTTAAATAATCCAGAACTTAATTGTGTCTGTATGACTGCTGTTCTTATTTTCATGCTAACTATCCACCAGGGCCTGCTCTTGGGGCCTATAGGCTGCCCTAAGGCCCTTGCCATGTGGTACACTCTGTTCACAACAGGGTAATTACTTCATCCTTCATGCAAACATGGGAATTTCTTTCTGAGGCTTCGTCTTCTTTTAAAGGACTCACCTAATTCATCCTTAATAAATAATTAATTATGCTCATTCATTTTTTATTCATACTGCAAACCATTTAGATTTATCAATTTGCTAAGTGCTATGGTAGATACAGAAGAAATGACTCACCTAATTAGGCCAGACCCACCCAGGATCATCTTTGTTCGTTGAACTTAAAGTCAACTGATAAGTTTGTAATGAGCTCATAAAATGAAAATCCTGCATGCCAAATCAAATTCTGATATAGTGCTTGACACAAGGGATAGTCTTAGATCAGGGATATTCTTAGAATAAGCTCTCAAAAGATATTTCTTTGTTGCTGTTGTTGTTGGATTTTTTCCCAACTTTTACTTTAAGTTCAGTGGTACAAGTGCAGAATGTGCAGGTTTGTTACATAGGTAAACTTGTGCCATGGTGGTTTGTTGCACAGATCATCCCATCAACATTAAGCCCAGCATCCATTAGCTATTCTTCCTGATGTTCTCCCTCCTCCGACCCCAGTGTGTGTTATTCCCCTCCATCCATGTATCCGTATATTCTCATCATTCGGCTCCCATTTATAAGTGAAAACATGCAGTATTTGGTTTTCTGTTCTTGTTTTAGTTTGCTGAGGACAACAGATGCTGGTGAGGTTGCAGAGAAAGAGGAACGCTTTTGCACTGTTGCTCGAGATATAAATTCAACCATTGTGGAAGACAGTGTGGTGATTCCTCAAGACCAAGAGGCAGAAATACCATTTGACTCAGCAATCCCATTGCTAAGTAGATACTGAAAGGAATATAAATCATTCTATTATAAAGATACATGCACGTGTGTGTTCACTGCAGCACTATTCACAATAGCAAAGACATGGAATCAACCTAAATGCCCATCAGTCATAGACTGGATAAATAAAATGTGGTACATATACACCATGGACTACTATGCTGCCATAGAAAGGAATGAGATCATGGTTTTTGCAGAGACATGCATTTCTTTGTTGTTAATTCCATCAAAAATAAAAAATAAAATTTTATTTAGAAATATCTATTTTTTCACATTAATGTTTTAATGACATACATTAAATTTTTTGTTTTAAAGATCTATGGATTTTGACAAATGTGTATCATCATGTATATACCATTACAGTATTATACACAGTAGTTTTACTTTCCTAAAATCCTGTGTTCTACCTGTTCAACTTTTCTCTCATACCCCTGGCTATTTGCCATCTCTATAATTACACTTCTTCCAGAATGTCATACAAATTCAATCATATAGTATGTAGCCTTTTCATACTGATTTATTTCACTTAGGAATGTGCTTTTTCATGTAATTGTTTTGGAGGAACGTGATCTCACTATGTTTTCCATGCTGGTCTCAACCTCTTGGCATCAAGAGATTCTCCTGCCTCAGACTCCCAAAATGCTGAGATTACAGGCAGAAGCCACCATGCCCAGCCAGCAACATGCATTTAAGATTCATCTATGTCTCTGTGTGGCTAGAAAAGTTATTTCTATGTATTACTGAATCATATTACATTGTAGGCATGTGAAACTGTTTATCCATTCACCTAATGAAGGACATCGTGGTTGTTTCCAGTTTTTAGGGCTACAAAAATTCAACAACTCCAAGAAGATTTTTTGGTAAACTTGAGTGTTCAAGTCAGTTGAGTATATCTAGATGTTGGATCATATTGCAAGAGTATGTTTAGCTTTGTTAAAGACTGGCAAACTCTATTTGCACTTGCACCAGCAATGAATGAAGGTCTCATCCACTGTTTAACGTTGTGATCCAAAATTGGCATTGTCAGTATTTTGGATTTCAGTCATTCTAATAGGTGTGAATAATCATCTTTGTTTTTAAAAGTCATCTTCCTGGTAATCCCAGCACTTTGGAGGCCGAGGCGGGCGAATCATGAGGTCAGGGAGGTCAGGAGATCGAGACCATCCTGGCTAACATGGTGCAACCCCATCTCTACTAAAAATACAAAAAGTTAGCTGGACGTGGTGGCAGGCACCTGTAGTCCCAGCTACTTGGGAGGCTGATGCAGGAGAATGGCATGAACCCAGGAGGGGGAGCTTGCAGTGAACCAAGAGCACGCCACTGCACTCCAGCCTGGGCGACAGAGTGAAACTCCATCTCAAAAAAAAAAAAAAAAAAAAAAAAAAAAAAAAACAGACATCTTCACTGGGGATAGAATTCTATGTTCATTTAAGGATGTTTTGAAAGATGACATTTAAAAAGTGATGTTTTTAAAAGACGATGCTAAAAAGGATAATAAAGATAATTTAAAGATAATGTTACACAGTCTTCTTGCTTGCATTTTTTTTTCTGGCAAGAAATCTGCAGTAATCCTTATATCTGTTCCTCTGTGTACAAATGTCTTTTTTTTTTCTAGCTTGTCTTAAGATTTTATCTTTATCACTGGTTTTAAGCACTTTAATTATTATGTTTCTGGGTACAGGTTAGTTCATATGTTCTATGTCTTGGGTTTGTTGATCTTTTTTAATAGGTGGCTGTAAAATTTTTAGGATATCTTCAACATTCAAAGTTCAAAAGTTCAAAAAGTTAAATTTTTGGTTTTGGCAACATTGTAATACAAAATCCATTGGATTTATCCCAAATTAAAGGACTTTATAAATTATATATCACACTTACTTGGTCTATCATGACAGAAACACCAGGGGCCTCAACCAGTGGGCAATAAGAATTCATCAGACAACACGGCAGCATGAGCAGTAGCAGATGGTTCCTTCACTCTATGAAGAAAGGCAGCTGCCTAACCTTGAGAATTTTCCTAATGAAAGCTTTTTATGTAGTTTTCCCCTATTTCTAGTACACTAGGATAGCACTGTATTATGATGTGTCACTTCAGACACACAGCTTATGCTCTCAGGTCTGCCCTGTCCAGTTGCTGCACAACTCAAGGGGATATCATTCATATTGCAGAATATTAGGAAATAATTGTTTTAACTTCAACAAATAGGAGCAACTTTGTGACTGGCTTCAATTCTAGATGGGATCTAGAATAAAATCAAGGAACCATGGGATGGTATAAAATAAGCAGTCAGAATAAGCACAGTTAAAGCTAATATATTGTAAGAGTGATTGGTAGAATCTGATGTCAACAGAGGGACCTTGATTGAGGTTCTGGCTCTGTCGTATACTGAGTGTACTGGAGTTAAGGTGCTTCAGTAAAATGCTAGTACCTTGCTATTAGAGTCAGTAATGTTTAATTGCTATTATAAAGTCTGAATGAAATGGTGTGGGTTTAAGTTCTCTCAGCAAATTGCCTGATACACATTGATCCCTCAAAAAGTGGTAGTTATTATTTATTAGGCAATGAGGTTGAAGCTGCAATTGAAGGGACAGAACACAAAAACTTTACCAATAGGTTTCATGATTCTGATGCAGTATAGATCATTTTTCTATCCAAGATTATATGGGATCCAGAAATCGGTGAGAAGAAAAATGGAGTCAGACCTGAAAAAAAAGCCAAGAAGCAAAGAAGACTGTGGATATTAACCAACCCAAAGAAAAGAAGAAAAAATAATAGAGCTGGAATAGAATCAGGAGTCTAGGAACCATGGAGATAAAGAATAATAGTGAATAGGAAGGGAGGAATAGATAAAGGTCTGAGGAAATTTTCAGGCACTTGTGATTGTAGGCAAGTTTCCCCATCTATAAATGGATAAATCTGATTAATAAAACACTGCTCCTGGGAATGACAGTAAGATTAAATAAGGAACCCACCACATAAACATTCACCACAATGGCAGACAGAGAGTAGACCTGGTCTAAGTCAGCTATTATTACATGATGATGGTGTTGGGTAGGTTATGGACACCTTCCGCACAGTTAACATTCAGCCACACCTGACACAGGCCTTAAGGCAATGTAAATTACAAAAGAGTAAATGTGGATTTGAAGACACTAAAATAAGCACTGGAATGAAAAACTGGAAGTATAGAGAGAAAAGGAACATAATGCATAAACATTATGTTAGTGTTCACAGGGTCAGCCATGGCTGGATTGCTGATTCTGTATAAAACTTTTAGAAATGAGCATGTATTTTAAGTCTTTTTCCTTTGCTGATTTGGAGTTTTTGCTGATTTCTTACCCTCAGAAGAGGCTTTTGTGACCGTAAGAATTTTGAAAGACAAATCAAGCCATTAAAATTGTTACTCCCACTTGATAAATGAGGAGAGAGGTTTGGAGATATCTAGAGATTAGTTCATAGTCCCCCAGCTCATGAGTGATGACTAAGGTTTGAACCCAGTCATTTTCCCTAAATGAACTCCCATTCCGTTCTGCCATGTGCTATATAAGGAGCATGTTAGATATTCAAACATGAGGGTGGTAACCCCCATAAAACTGAACAGCAGGACAGATGTTGTTTGCCGGAGGCTGAGCCAGGTCTGTCTATGAGTGCCAAATTGCTGTCTCAGCGCTGCTGCTGATGCATAGTCTGCTCACCTGCCCCAGGCACTAGGAGCAACAGGAAGGACCTTCCATATGGCACAAAAGTCCCCAAAGCCCTAGGAGACACAGCCATGTGACTCCACTGAAGTTGCTTTAACACTTAAGCCACATGCTGCTGGGGCAAGGGTCTAGCTTTGGTCAGGATGAACTTAGGGGCTGCCTACATGGTCCACCTGATGTCTAGGTCCAGGCAGTACCTTCATGACAAATGTGTTTTTCAGTTAAGCAAATTCTGGGTAATTACATAATTTACTGTTTTGATATTTTATTAATGAATGAGCTTGCATGAGATATTGAAGGCAATCCATGAGCATATGCATATTTATGTCATGAAAGCATTTTGGGTTTATTTGTCTCTCAGTACTGCAGAGGCACAGTTGGTATCTGGCGGTTTAAAACAAGTAAAATGAAATCCTTTCCTTTTACAATTATATAAAGCTAAGTTATAAATCGGGAAGGTACCCTGCAAATCACCTCATCTACTGTTTTTATAAATGAGATGACTGATGTCTCAGGGGCATCAGTGGAACTTGGTTGTGGTCATAAAGCTGACAAGTACAGAAGCCTGGATCGGCCCCATGACACTTGGACTTGGGCTTCCCCACTCTTGTGTCTGGTAAAAGTCAAATACATATAAAGTACCAATTCTCTATTTTTCTCTCCTTTCCTTTTGTTTTTGTTCCTCTTTCATTTCTTTATTATCCAATTCAATTCATAATTTAATAATTTTCTTTCTTGTTCTTTTCTGGTTTTTTGTTTGTTTGCTTGTTTTTGTTTTTGAGACAGAGTCTGGCTCTGTCACCCAGGCTGGAGTGCAGTGGTGTGACCATGTCTCACAGCAGCCTCAACCTTCCCAGTTCAACAAACCTTTCCACTTCAGCCTTCCAAGAAGCTGGGACTACATTCGCATGCCACCATGCCCAGCTAATTTTTGTATTTTTTGTAGAGACGGGGGTTTGCCTTGTTGCCCAGGCTGATCTTGAACTCCTGGGCTCAAGCAATCTATCCACCTCAGCCTCCTAAAATGTTGGGATTACAGGCTTGAGCTGCCTACCACGCCCAGCCCATTTTCTTTCCATATAGTTAACATTAGTGGACCATGACCTTCATATTATTGGTAGCATGACAGCACTGTTCTTTCTTCAATACCTACATAAACTCATAAAAGTCTTTGGTACTTGCTTCTTCAAACTTCTAAAATTTTAAAAGAGGAGCTCAGAGGAGCTCACACAAATTTCACTGGTGGGATGTTATGGCAACTAGTTTCAACATTCACATGGGAGAGATACTACTGTGATGCCTCATAAAATAATTACTATCCTAATTTTAAAAAGCATGAAACTATATTTTCAACAACTACTGACACATGAATGAACAGACATCGCATCATTAGCACATCCTTCTCAATTTACATACTCTTTGAAAATCTCATTTACTGAGTTTCTTTATGTCTTCATTTACCAATCACTACCTTGATTAGCCTAGATTAATCAAAATTGCTTTAAGGAAATTGATCAGTTAAAAGTCTTTCTGATGTAATCTGTCAAGCATACCTGATTCAGTCCTACTGTGTGTACCGAACTTAGGCTTTCTTGGGCTCATCTTCTTCACAGATACCTCCATGAGGCTCCGAATATACCTGGGAAGACTGACGGTGTAGGTTAACAGATATTTTTATTTGCTGAAGGGTATAATGGATTTCATGAACACTTAATGGCTAAATGAGTTTAAGCCAATGGCTGAAAACAAAGGCCAAGACCATTGTACTAGACCGTCGTATTTAAGCTGCTTTCCTCATCACACCTGCTTCTAAGGAATCTACCAGTCCTTCAGCCCGTAGATGGCCTTTCTTTTACTATATAACCCATGTTCTTCACTTTTTACAGCTATTTGAACCAAAGATGAGCACTTCATACAAAAGAAGTGAAATAAAGCCTGAATGGTGATTTTTGACTTGACGTGAAGAAGCAAATATGGTTAATCATAGTTTTCTTCCAGAAATTTGAAGTAAAAAATTTTGAAAGAATTAGTTCACATGTAGGGAGATCAACACACATATGAAAATATAAGACTGAAACCTTGCCCTCTTCCATATGAATAAGTATGTTTATTATTTAGTGTAATCATAAAAAATATAATTTGAATTCAGGAATAAATCTCAAAATACAAGAACACCCTACCTAATACTATCCTCCCAAATAAATAGTGTCTTGAGCCCCTTTCCTATACATTTCTGATTCCCTAATCAGAAATATAATACATAGCAATCCTTATAGATATAATAATTATAATTCTAAATCACAACTTCCATTTTTCTACCAGTGATCAGGCCATTTATAACTTTCTTCTTCATTAGAATCACAGTGTACTTTTTATTCTGAAAGCCAAGTTCATCTAATGGATGGACTCTTTCTATAGCAAACATTTCAAGTAAACATATTTTAATTCTTTTCATGCTCCCAATTTTTTTTGTTTACTTTTTTTAGTACAAAGATCATGAGTAAGGGCCCAAAAAATAAACAGAATTTCTGATTCCCAGATCAATTTTAGTTTTAGCTCGCATGTTTCCTTAAAATCAACATCCTCTTTTGGGGAAAAAAATGCAGGTGACTTGTTTCTCACAACCAAAGAATGAAACTAAAACATGCCCTAGTAAATTGAGAAATCCTGAATATCTTTAACATTGACAGGAGTGTATGGAATTCTCTTGTTTGTGGGAGACCCTCACCTGACCTGGCTGAGGATCAGAAGGGAGTGGATGATAAAGCACTATGGCACAGGTGTACTTATGTGATCTTCCTACCAAATTGCTTACATATTCCTAAAAACATGTAGCAGTGCATTCTAAACACTGGTTCATGGACCAGAGTCCACCTGTAATGATTTTTCTAAAAATGAAAAAAAAAATTCTGTAGTTACTTTTTATATAAAATATTTATTAAATTTAAAAATATGTTCTTCACATAAATATCTCCTCCTTTCTATATTCTGGAGTATCTCACTGGAGAAAGGATATATTCAAATATATATTGAATATATTCAAATATATTCAAATATATATATATTCAAATATCCTTTCTTCTGTCAAAAGATAATATTAAATCGTGTTTCTTTCTCAAGATCTCATCTTGGCCTGGTAAAATACTGGCCACCATATGTTAATCCAAACGTACATTTTAAATTTTACTAAAAAATTCAGCATAGAGACTACTGAAGTAGAATCAAGATCTGCTGGGAAAATAACCATGTGCTGAACCAGGAAGCCATACAGAAGCCACAGGTAAGGCCAAGAAAGAATGATCACAGACTCTACAATGAGCTTTGGTGTAGCCAAGGGTGTCACGGTTGCTTAGGAGCTCACAAACAGGAGGAGGAATCTGGGGGCCTGAGTTTCAGTGATTTTGCTGAAAGTGTATTTCTCAAACAATTCTGTTTATTACCATGACTACAGCCTTAGTCCAAGTGAGTATCTCCTGGTCTGTGAAGCCCCAGAAAGGTGGATTTTTTTTTAAAGCCCAAAGAAATTGGACATTAGACTTAAAGTTCATGAGATACATGGAATCCTGTGAACATTCCCTCTTCTGTGCACTTGCATATATGGTTTCATTTTTCCACCTAGGCCTATAGTTTCTAATCGTGGGTGCATATTAGAAACACCTAGGAGTTTTATATAACCACCCAAAGAGCACTGTGGGGAGTCTGGTGGCCTTGACCTTCTCCACAGTGTGCCCTTGTGTAAGCCACTTCATTCCAGCTTCTTATTACAAAATGAAGTCACTGGAATACATGATCTCAAAGCTTCCTTTTAGCTCAGATGTTCTATAATTCTGTTCTCTTCCACATTTTTTCCCCAAGAAGGAAATGCCATGTCTCGATTCCAAGATGGAAAAATGACTTTAATTTTTAATATATTTTCATTCATTAAATTTTGATTTTTTTAAAAAAATGAAACGACTCAAGTGCCTGGTTTTTATCTTAAAAGCAGAGATGGCAAAGAATTAGAGTACCTTATTGCTTCTTTTGTTGGGGATGCATGGCCATAGTTCACTGAAGGACAGCGAGATCTCTTTGTTGACACACCCAAAGGACTTGCTGGAATTACAGAAGTTGCCAGAAAGCTGTTCACAGAGAAATATCTCATCAGAAGCACTTTGCTACAAAACCACTTGAGGAGGTTGTTAGAGGAAGTTGCTGGCCACCAGGAGTTGTGACTGCTGTGCACTGCAGAACCTGGACACCGGAGAAAGTGCAGGCCCTGCTAGGGAAGTCCTGTGTGCGACAAGAGCTCAACCTAGAGAAGTTGCATAACTCAGCAGGAGTCTGCACAAGGAGCACACTGGAAGCAGGAAGCAAAACTCTTTCCTTTCTTCTGAAATGTCTCTCAAGCACTCTCTACTATCAAAATTTAGCATTTTGTTTGCTAGTAGAGAAAAAATACTTAAAGACCTCAGATCTACTTTCATAGAGCAAGCTAAAAGAGTGAATTAGAAGCTGAGATGCCATAAATAGATAACAGCTAAGCTCTTTGAGGGAGACAGCATGTCTGACTGTTCCCATGTTCTTCTGTCTGGGGAACAAAGGGATTGCAGAATGTTTGTGGAACCCACCGTTACTGTACACATCAATTGTTCTTTGTGTGTTGTCCCCAGAGTCCCCACTGTGGGAGACTGGTCAAGCATCTGGGTTTTCCTCTGATTTCCAACCTGCACTCCAACTTCCCCTTGTGTTCCTGACTTACCACTGGAACTGGACTCCAGCTGTGGGTCTCCGACATTGGAATAGTTTTCTCCAGACACTTCCTTTGTATTCTTTGATTCCACAGACTCTAAAATGGGGAGAAATTTACTTTAGGTAAACTGGAATTCATCATAATATCCAGTGTGGATGGACACTGAGCAGGTGCTGACTGGAGAAGTTAGGCAAAGCGTTATAGTCTCCAGGCTGCAGTTCCATTAGGCCAATGTTATTTGCAAACACTGTGGGGCTCTGCAAGTCTGAGAAAGAATTAAGGCCCCAGACACCTGAGAAAGGGCCCCACAAAGCCAGTGAAGACAAATGTGCAAAGGGTTTAGATATTTTTTTCATTAAATTCTTGTTTATGACTTTGATTTTTAAATAAACTCATTATCAAGATAAGGAGGAAGGATAAAAAATGACATGGACAGAGAGTGGAAGGGGAAAAACTGGAACATTGAGAAGTCAGTTTCAAAGTTAGAAACAATAGCTGACACCAAGCCAAACTGAAAATAACTGAGTGTATGTCCTCATTGCTTCTTATGAAAGATTTCCTGCTTTCCGTGTTAGTTGTTCAGTCACCTTCCTTAAACAGAAAAGCTGAGGCAGAGAAAAGGATCATCACTGCTACAGTCCCTTGTTTCACAAGGATAGGGAAAACGGTGCCTAGTATTTTAGCAATTTGACTTTAGAGGACAGAGAAGCACAGACACGGTAAATGGAAGCAGTGTATATTGAATGCGTTTTTTTCTTCCTCCGCTAGAACTCCATATTGTCACCTGCATATTGCAGATGATGTTCTGATTGGAGCTACCAAGGGCCCTAGAAGCAGGAAGTAACATCAGTCCCAAGCTTTGTTCTGCATAGGAACAGGTGTTATCAAGTGATGAATGGAGAAATCTCAGCTGCCCCACAGAGGGTCCCACAAGTGAAGAAAATCTTGAATGTGCCAAGTTCCAGAGTTAGCCTTCCTCTCTACATGTCTTGAAAATAAATCACATTGAAATCATATCGACCTGTCCAATGTTGATAAGGATCTCAGGGATAACTAATTAAAATGCCAGTCAAGTCCCTTTCTGCTGCCTCTTTAAACTGAAACCAATCATGGGGCTGGTTTGCTAAGCATTTATCTATGTGTGTGTGTGCCCAATTTTATTAGAAATTTAGCATTTTGTTCTTTTTAAATATAACTTTTTTCTACAATTATAAAGATAGTGTATCATGATCATAAACATTTAAAGAAATATAGAACAACAAAAAGAGAAGATTAAAGTCCCACCTTGAACAGAATTTCATTTGAGAGGTCTCCAAGTACGGAAATTCACAATTTTGATGAGAAACAGGAAAAGGAGATGAAGGTCACTACATATCCCCATGTTTTTGTGTCATTTGATCTTTCTCACTTCTCTGTAATGCATTCAACTCTTCCCAAGTTTAAGCCAAAATTCAATAATTTTAAATCTCATCTCTTAATTTTTAATTTCTGTCTTAACATCTGAATCTCCATGTCTTTTCTGCACATATAAGGGATGAGTTGAATTTTTTTTAATGTGCTTGTTGGATGAAGATGTCTTTAGATATTCATTGCAGGACAAAGTAAGGGGCTTTGATTTCCTCCAGGGCATTGAAGCAAAATGGCCATGAAGCGAGTTTTCCAGATGAGGTTCTTGATAAGGAAGCAGGCAGGCACAGACAAAAGGCTCAGTGAAGGAAGACTACACTGCAGAATAGAGGAATAGCAGTTAATGAAACAAAATGCCATCAGAAAAGTGTTCATGGTCTCGAGAACAAACTTTTATGGGGCAGACAATCTGTTACAGCTGGCACAAATTCGTGCTTCACCACTGATCAGCCTTGTACACCTGAGCAAGTTACCTAACAACTTGTTACCTTTATTTGTGCATAAGTGATGAGGTTTGTTATTTGTGCATAAGTGATGAGGTTTGTCCATACCTTCCTCATGGATTATTTTCAGAACTACTACTCGTTATTAAGAATCTAGGCAAACCCCTGGTGCTGAAACACAGGAGATACTTGATAAGCACTGTTCTCGTGTCTCTTCTCCCTTGTTGCTGTTTTATAATCTAGTGGGGTCTGGCATTGAGGAAAGATTACTTTTGAAATCATTTTTTTCCTTAGTTTTTTTTTTCTTTTTTTTTAAATTCAATATGTGTCTGCCTCCCATTTCCTACCTGAGAGTTTGTAACCCCAGGTTAGCAATACCGAAGGTGTTGCTATGGCTACCACTGTACTGCGACTTTAGGTGGTGAGAAAGCTGCAGGAGGCAGAGTCCGTGCTTTCATGCAGATGTCCTCAAAACTGCAGAGAAAGAAGGGTGAGCCTTGTGAAGGTGCTTGGTATGAAATTCTAGATATGCAGTGGGCAAGAGTTGGAGTCACACCTGCGATGTGAGGTTCTGGACATGTCAGACACAGACAACATCCTCCCTGCAACACCAGGCACCTGCGAATGATCAAGTGCCTCATTCCAGACTCAAACACAAATTCACATTTCCCTGATTTTTTGTCTCTTTTGTCAATCTCTTTTCTGTTTCCAACCAGATATCCTTTCTTCCTTCCTTTAAAACAGATTCTCCCTGATTTTACTCCCAGGCAAAAAAAGAAAAAAAAATGCCCTTTTTCCTTTAACTAAACTTGCTTATTGAATTGATTCAGTTTACAGAAAGCAACAACATCCAGGCACATTGCCTTTCTCCCACACCATCATGAGGTATTGATCCCTCCCCTTTTGTCCAGATATCTTTGGCATTTTTTCTTTTTTTAGCTTTACTAAGGTATACTTGACAAATAAAAAGTGTGCATATTTGAGGTGTACAATGTGATGCGTTGATGTATATATATATATATATATATATACACATTGTGAAATGATTTCTACAATTGAGCTAATTAACGTATCTATCACCTCACATAGTTACCATTTTTTACATATGTGATGAGAATACTCAAGAGCTACTCTCTTAGTAAATTTCAAGTATACAAAACATTATTATTAGCTGTAGTCACTATGTAATGTAGACCTATACATTAGGTCTCCAGAATTTATTTATCTTAGAACTAAGAGTTTGTACTCTTTAACCAACATCACTCCTCGACCTCTGAAAACCGCTGGTTTGCTGTTCCTATGAGTTCAGCTTTTTTACATTCCCCATATAAGTGATATCATGCAGTATTTGTCTTTCTGTGTCCAACTTATTTCACTTAACATAATGTCTTCTGGGTTCGTCTATGCTGTCACAAATGGCTGTCACAAATACTTCCTTCTTTTTGAATATTGAATAGTATTCTATTGTGAATACACACACCAAAGTTGTTTTTTGTTTGTTTGTTTGCTTGTTTGTTTTTTTTGAAATGGAGTCTTGCACTGTCGCCCAGGCTGTGTGTAGTGGTCTAATCTGGGCTCACTGCAAGCTCCGCCTCCTGGGCTGATGCCATTCTCCTGCCTCAGCCTCCCGAGTAGCTGGGAGTACAGGCGCCCGCCACCACACCCAGCTAATTTTTTTTTTTTTTTTTTTGCATTTTTAGTAGAGACGGGGTTTCACCGTGTTAGCCAGGATGGTCTCGATCTCCTGACCTTGTGAGCCACCTGCCTTGGTCTCGCAAAGTGCTGGGATTACAGGCGTGAGCCACCTCGCCTGGCCTATACACACCAAAGTTTATTTATCCATTTATCTGTCAGTGGACACTTAGGTTATTTTCAAATCTTGGCTGTTGTAAGTAATGCTGCAATGAACTTAGGAGTGCAGATGTCTCCTCAAGATACTGATTTCATTTCCCTTGGATACATGCCTAGAAGGCAAATGGCTGGATCATATGATAATTCTATTTTTAATTTTTTGAGGAACTTCTGTACCATTTTCCATAATGGCCATTCCAATTTACATTCCCACCAACAACATATAAGGATTCCTTTTCTCTGTATCTTTGGGGAAATGCAATTCAAAACTACATTGAGATACTACCTCGCACCTGTTAGCGTGGCCATTGCCATTGTCATTCTAACCTTAGACCACATCAGTCTACAGTTTGAACAGAATGTATTTATCAGTCCAGTCAAAATTCTCAACATAAAAGGCAAAAATTATGAATAAATTACCTCTCCAAGTTCTGGACTTGTCATTTCACATACGCATCATTTCATCTTCCTAACTATTTTACGGAATGGCTGACATTTCCTCATTTTACAGAGATAAGTAGTTTGCCTGAGATCACAGAGTGAGTAAGTATCTGAGTCACTATATACTGATACAGTGCCTGATACTATATAACTTCAAAGCCAGCCCTCATTCTTTCTGTTTAGTTGCCTTATAGTGACACAGACATATTACATTCAGCACAAAATATTGCATCCATGTAAAAGTATACACAGCATTAGAAGCTACCAGTTATAACTGGCCAGTAATGTTTCTGAAATTTTTTTAAGTCAGTACAGTATTCATCACTGTAACCTATTTTCAGAATTGCTAGTCTTTGAAAATATATATCTAGGGAAGCAGAGAAAAGGAAAGAACTGATGTTGCCTATGGCATTTCATGTCTAATGCATAGTACTGTGCCCCTCAGCTCCCAGAAAATGAATTCCTCTCTTTTTCTCACTTCTTAGAACGTTTGGTCACTATTCACATAACTAAGAAAATGTACATGGTATCCTTTTCCAATCTATTGCTCTACTTTTCCATTATGAAATAAGGAGGCAAAGGCATGATAGAAAGAAAATGGCCTTTAGATGATGAATAATCAGGGTATGAATCCTAGATACTTTCAGCAACCTCATGCAATTATTTATCTTTATAAGAGGTGGCCATGGCTCTCTCCTTGCAAGGGTGGAAGTCACGCTTGTGATGTGATGTCTGTGCGTATCATGACTGCCCTACGTGATATGTTCTCTGTAATATCAGGCTCATCCAAATAGGCAATAATTATGTTCTGGAGTCTCAAGCACAATATCATTTTTTCTAGTATTTTTGTCTCTATTTTCAGTCTAATCCCTATTTCCAACCATATAACCCTATTACTATTTAAACAATTCAGTGAAAATGCATATTTAAAGTTCCTAGCAATTTATCTGGCACAGAGTAGATGCTCAACAGAATGAATTTCCTTGTCCTTGTCCTTTTCCATTTCAAAAAGGAGAACAACCCATTTCTCTGGTTTGGGTACAGGTTACTCTTGTTTTTTGACAAATCCATTATCCACAGGCAACAGCTCTGTGAGAAGTTCAGGAAAATTAGCATTTACTCAACAAAATGGCATTCTGATATCATTTCCCTGTGGGGCTTAATTATTTAATAAGCTTACAAACACCCACCATATATGAAAGGGAGCAAATAGAGAGAACAAATCAGGGACTTGGACTTTGAAAAACTCACAGCCTGGCTGGGGAGAGAATGACCCAAGAAAGAGTGGTGAATGTGGTATAAGAAATGCTGCATCTAACTGGGGGACACCAAATTAGAACCCCAGAGTCATAAGGAGTGTGGGAAGTCTCTCTAACCCCAGGTCAAGTGAAGAGATGATGATGGAATTGAACTCTCCACAAGAGTTAAAGACCAGTAGTTCTTCTAGGTTTCAAGATGATATAAACCCTCCACCCCTAAAGATAGGACCAAATCTTTACCAGGGAAACCTGGCAGCAATCACCTTGCTCTCTAGAGGCTGCAACCAAAGACAACCATTTCCAGGAGTTATCTGATTAAAAATATTAGTTCCTAGTGAATTATATTTCAGTATTAGATGTGAGCATTAGGATCTCTGTGTAATACATGGGAGCAGAGAAGCTTCATCTATACTCAAGCTGCATTGACATCGTCAAGTTTAAGACAGAAATTAGACAAATCTCTGAGTCATTTGAGAAACCAAGCCAACTTTCAAGTATTTGGGCTGAGCAGGCTGCCCCAACAGTCTACACCAACTGTCAGAGGAAAGGACGATTCACCTTCACTTCCAGAGCCTTCCTCAGAGTCTTCCGAGAAGGAAGACTCTCCATAAGGGAAGTTCTGTGCTACTAGAGAGACCCAGGCAATGTCTTCCCTTAGGAATCCTGCTGAAAATACGAGGTATTTTGGCTAGTTCGTGTTTCCTCTCCACTGTCTGAAGTTTAGAGAAAACAAACATTGGGAAACAAAACAAAAAAAAAGGAGTAAACATTCCTTCAGCCCACATTTGGGGTCAGACACTGTTCTGTGTGCTTATCTCCAACTGTGCTAGACATCATTAACTCTACTGAGCAGCTGCAGAGATTAGATTCATGGAGTTGAAGTGACTTTCCCAAGGTTACTGAGCTGGTAAAGGGTGGATATCAGATTCAAACTCATGACTCTGAAAAAAAACTTACAAGATTTTTTTATTCTACCACACTGCATTTCCTGAAACGACAAGATTAGCAGTTCCTCTCTTTGTTTCTCTTACCTTCCTTTTTTATCTCCTTCTCTATCTTTCTTTGTTTTCTCTCCCTCCTTTGTATTTCATTTCTTACCCTCGGTCTTGATGATATTTGTGTGGCATAGAGGTCATGCTTGTTGACATTGGTTTATATTTCTCACTGCACATCATTTTCCAATAAAGTCAAATTCCTATCTAGGGGGAAAGCTTTCACTGAAAAGTTAGAAACAAACATTATATATGCCTAACCATCAAATTACAAGCATCATTAGCTTTCTTCTATTCTCTCTTTATCTTTTTAATATATTTTTAGAGTTATTTATTGCTTAAGACATCAGTTTGTTGAATGACACTTCCAGTCATTGCCTCCAAAATATATAGGATTGTTATGGGATCATACACTTCAGGCAGTATTAAATTGCCAAAGGAAGATTAACTCTTTTCCCACAGTTTATTCTATAGAAAATTTTCCTTATATTCATATGTGTTGTTTCTATTCATGATTCATATGTGGTGGCTGGTAAGTATTAGGTCCATCTTTCATTTGCCCCTAGTGTTCAGGAGAGTATTTTATTGTGATGCCATGAAATGCAAGGTTAATATTACTCAACAGGTCATATACACCATTTGTTGTCCACCACGAAGAAATACAATTAAGATTTTAAGCAAATAGGCTGTCAGAAAGGAATGCATATTGCTCTTAAAGGCACAACTTCAGTGTCATTGAAGAATCCAAATGGCTGCAATCCCCGTTAACAACATTGTTTATTTCAGAGACTGGCAGTTTTTTAAACAGCTGATGGAGCACAAATGTAGGTCAGTGTTGGGAAATTATGCTGAGAAATGCTCCATACCTCAGAATTGGGCCACGCCTTGAGGTCAGCACAAACATAATGACACCACTGTCTCACTGTTCACACCTTGCTCTTGGCCAAACCTACCCAACTCATTTAAGCAGCCACATCCAACTTTATATATGCACTAAATACAGACAAAATGAAATCTACAAATTATTCTAACTCTGACATGCTCACCTTGTTAACAGGTGAAGACAGGGAGTCAGAGTGTAAGTTTAAATAGTCAAAAATAGGAGAGTGTTTTGGTTATCTAGTAGAGAGTAACAAACCTTTCCCAAGCTTAATGGCTTAAAGTAACTGCCACATTCATTTTGCTCACTAATCTGCAGTTTGGAAGAGCTGGAAAGAAGCGGGCAGCCTATCTCTGGTTCACTTGGCATTTGCTTAACCACTCAAAATCATGATGGCATCTTATGAAAAATACCTGCAGAACCTGTAACGAAGAATGAGTTATTAAGTGCTGTTTGGACATCCAACAACAGAAATGACTCTGGACTCTGCCCTGAGATAGAATGTCTGTAACCTTAAATTAGAGAGAGCCTCCACTTAATCCTTGAGAGGGTAGTGGTTCTTTTGACAGTCTCTGACCCCTTTTTCTGGAGGGGCAATTCTTTCTCTTATTTAAAGAATGATAAATGTGAAAAAACATGTGCAAACTATGGAGAACCACTAAATTATTTGATTTTGTGTTTAAAGCAGCTTTTTATCCTAATGAAATGTATACAGTTTAAAATTATCTAGTTCTAATCAATTCTGTTGACAGAAGCTCCACGTAATAGGCAGAATAACCTTTGGGAAAATAGTATACACATATGTGTATGTGTATATATATATATCCATATAAATGTATACACATTTACATATTTAAATGCATATATATGTGTATAGTTTATATTCATAGTTATCTAGAAAAATATTTTTGCATACCAGGATTATGAACAAATTTTATATAGTAAACCATTTTCTAAAAAGTTTTTCTCTCTATATTGTGTGTGTGTATATATGATATGAGTGTATGTCTGTGTGTGTTGGGGGTGGGTGTATATATACAGATACTGGCTGGATTAATAAAAATCTTTGAGATTTTTACCTGCATTCCCTTGAGTAGTGTTATTGTGCCTTAGGTTGGGGGATAATAGGGAAGTCATTTATCCCATAATGTGCATCATGACGTCTCTTATGATATCTTTCATTGAAAAGCCAAGCAGATCCAGAAAAAGTTTACTACTGTTCTGATATCAAGCTTCCTTTAGTTCACTAGCATTCTCTAGTAGTTTTTAACCCTTTTGAGCACATAAACATTCTAAAACTCCCATGCTACTTCTCGGCAATAAAGAACATATCGAGGCTTTCTAAGGTCCTAAATGCTTAGACACAGTAGTACAGACATTATCTCTTAGGAGGACTATTTACTCCTAAGAAGGACTATTTACTTGTTTAACTTTGTCCCTTGCTCTAGACCTCACCAGCTTTTCTGGGGATTTTGTTCCCTTTCTGGCCTGATTGGTTGTGAATGGAAGATTGGGATCGTTCGTGGTTGGGATTTACTGATACCTATAGTATAATCATTTCTTCTTTGATTACACTTGGAATAACCTGTTACACACTGAGGGAAGTTTTATTCTCAATATATCCACCTAAATCTTTTGACTAAGTCATAAATACCTTCCTTTCTCCTCAGGAACTAGATGTCTAATTATCAAAAAATTATCAAATAAAAAGTAGAATCAGGTGTCTCCTGTGCCCACTGTAACACCCCATCTCTGAGGTAGTGGAAATAATGCACAGGGCTCAAGATAATTTAAGATATTAAAATATTAGAAGGAAAGTTGGAGATGGGAGTTTTAGGGAACAAATTTTTAAAAAGGCATTGGCTAATATTTCCAAATAACATCTTGTCATGATTGGTTTGTACCTCATGTATATTTCTTGTTTATCCATGAACGATCTGCTCTACTAGGTTCTGTACACTTTACAAAATAAAATAAAAACTATGCTGATGACATCCTAATTTCATCACTTGATGCTTAGTTATCCTTATAAAATTATAAACTACTTTATGATTTTGAGAATGTTTTGTCATTTGCAATATATGCAACTTCACAAAAATCTTCTAAAAATAAAATTAATAATGAAAGTAAAACACAAAATACAGCACCTGATATTTAAAAATCTTGCTATTTATAATTTCTTTAGTGACATTCATTCCTCTGAATCATGATTCAGACAAGGTCCTTCCTTTGTGTTTCCACAAGGACTCAGCTAAAACATTTGTGTTACACACTGGTCAGAATTGGAACCCAGATTCATTTGTTTGAGTACACGATTCCTCACTTCTACTTTTCCCAAGAGTGTCAGAGAAAAGCTATGAGCCTATTACACAAGAATGAGCAGAAGTCAACTATGTGTTTGAGCAGAATTAAGTGATCATGTGACAAGAAGTTATCACTTGAAATTGCTTCTAGAGGGTCATCTGCAGTATATAGAATTATTTAATTGGCTTGTCCTGTAGTTGAAGTCTAGAAAGGTGGAGACTAGAAAGTATGGACCAAAAGCACACCCAAAAGTGAATGCAAAACATTTTGAGAAAGGGAAACACTTAAAATCAGTCAATTCAAAAGACACATTAAATTCAAAAGAGCAAAAATAAAACAGATGATTGACTCCTCAAAAGAAGTGATGGAAAGCAGAAGATATTGAAAAGGTATCTATAAAGAACTGAATAAATATAATTGTCAAACTAGAATTCAATTCACAGTGGACTCATCTTTTGAAAGAGAAGATGAGAGCCTGCATGGTGGCTGCATGATGATGCCTGCATGGTGGCTCACATCTGTAACCACAGCATTTTGGGAGGACGAGGCGGGTGGAACACCTGAGGTCAGGAATTTGAGACCAGCCTGGACAACATGGTGAAACCTCGTCTCTATTAAAAATACAAAAATTAGCTGGATGTGGTGGTGAGTTCCTGTAATCCCAGCTACCCCGGAAGCTGTGGCAAGAGAGTCACTTGAACCCTGGAAGGGGAGGTTGCAGTCAGCAGAGACCACACCACTGCACTCAAGCCTGGGCAGCAAAAACAAAACTCCATCTCAAAAAGGAAAAAAAAAAAAAGAAAAAGAAGAAGAAGAAGATGAGATAGAAATATTTGCCACACACACACATACACCCCCACCCCCAGAGGGAGAGAATGAAAATTTCTAGAAAACCATCATGTAAAAAAGAAAATAGGCCGGGTGCGGTGGCTCAAGCCTGTAATCCCAGCACTTTGGGAGGCCGAGACGGGCGGATCACGAGGTCAGGAGATCGAGACCATCCTGGCTAACATGGTGAAACCCCGTCTCTACTAAAAAATACAAAAAACTAGCCGGGCGAGGTGGCGGGTGCCTGTTGTCCCAGCTACTCCGGAGGCTGAGGCAGGAGAATGGCGTAAAAACCCGGGAGGCGGAGCTTGCAGTGAGTTGAGATTCGGCCACTGCACTCCATCCGGGGCGACAGAGCGAGACTCCGTCTCAAAAAAAAAAAAAGAAAGAAAATAAAGTTATCAAAGAAGGAAAATAATCCCAGAATAACACATATAAATACAGAAAGAAATGAAGAACAATTTAATGGGTTTGCATGTTAGTAACTCCCAATGAAAACTAACATTTTAATATTATAAAACTATAGTAATATCTGAAATGTTTTAAAAAATATGTAAAACTAAAATATATGACAAAAATAGCAAAGAATATGGTGGCCTATAAATACAGAAAAATGCTCTAATGTTTCCACTGTCTGGAAAGTGGTAAAAGTAATAATTTTAATTAGGCTCCAGTAAACTTTTTTAAAGAGACATTGTGTTCTCTCAGCTAACCACAAACGAGATAGTAAAAGCATGTTTAACAAAATAATGTCTAAAGGAAGAGAATATGCAATTTTTAAAAACTTGATTACTAAGAAAATACTAGAAAGGAATGCTAACAAGTACATCAGTTGTGACACATTGAAAGAACATATAATTATATAATTTATATATATATATATAATTTTTCTTTTTTTTTCTTTTTTTTTGAGACTGAGTCTAGCTCTGTCGCCCAGGCTGGAGTGCAGTGGCGTGATCTCGGCTGACTGCAAGCTCTGCCTCCCGGGTTCATGGAATCTCCTGCCTCAGCCTCCCGAGTAGCTGGGACTGCAGGTGCCCACCACCACGCCCGGCTGATTTTTTGTGGTTTTAGTAGAGACAAGTTTTCATCATGCTAGCCAGGATGGTCTTGATCTCCTGACCTCGTGATCCGCCCACCTCGGCCTCCCAAAGTGCTGGGATTACAGGCGTGAGCTACTGTGCCTGGCCTAATGATATATTTAAACTCTAACATATCGTGAATTAATCTAAATTAAAGTGACCTAACCATTTTAATTAAAAGAAAAAATATTATACCATGAAAACTGTATTATCTTAAAAGGGATAATTTTTTCTTTTTTTTTTTTTTTGTGACTGAGTCCTGCTCTGTAGCCCAGGCTGGAGTGCAGTGGCGCGATCTCGGCTCACTGCAAGCTCTGCCTCCTGGGTTCATGCCATTCTCCTGCCTCAGCCTCCCGAGTAGCTGGGAGTACAGGCGCCCACCACCATGCCCAGCTAATTTTTTTTTTTTTTTTTTCGTAGAGATGGGGTTTCACCACGTTAGCCAGGATGGTTTCAATCTCCTGACCTCATGATCTGCCCACCTCGGCCTCCCAAAGTGCTGGGATTACAGACATAAGCCACCGCATCCGGCCAAAAGAGATAAATCTTAAGTGTTAGAACAAAAATTTCTGAGAGCAATTGAATAGAAAAGGTGTACAATGCACAAGCTAACTAAAAAATATCAGGCATAACTACACTAATGTTATTTCAAAGTAGTTATTAAAACAGGAAGCTTTACAAGAGTTAAAGAGGAATGTTTCAAAATGACTAAAGGATAAAATCCACAAAGACAATTTCCAAGTTCTTAATGTGTATGCCTAATAGTACATCCTCAAGATTATACAAAGCAAAAACTAAAATGGAGCAATAAACAATATCCAATTATTGTGGAAGACAGTAACACATCTCCCTCAGAAACTGATAGAGCAAGAAGACAAAATATCAAAAAGGATCTAGATGGAATACCCTTTCAAACTTGACTTAATTGATATGTATACAATATTGCATAAAAACCGTACCAGAGTAAGCATCCTTTTTAATTATGAGTATTCAATGATATGTATTAATACTATATCATAAAGAAATTCAAAAAAATTAAAATCTTATATATTCCCTGAGAACAGTAGAATTTAGCTAGACAGTGATAACAAATGGACAGTGGACATTTCATACATCTTAAAATTAACCATGAAGAACAAAGTTGGACAAAATGTTCTACTGAGTACCAAGATTTTTATAATGCTAAAGCTAGTGTTGTATACGTACCAAGCAGAAAAAATTGAAACAGAACGGGAAGCTCAGAAATAGATCCACATATAGGTGATTACTTGCTTTGTGATAAAGGAGACTTCAGAGCAATGGAGAAAGGTTTTTTTAAATCAACATGAGGCATTTAGATAGTTATGTAAAAATTAATCTTTATCCTTAATTCACATAATATGCAAAAATTCAGTGCAAGTGGGTTATAAATCAAAATGTGAAAAGCAAATAGTAAAGCTTTTACACAATAACATAGGAAAATATTTCCACAAACTTATGGTAGGAAAGATGTCTTTACAAAAATTAGCCAGTGGTGGCATATGACTATAATCCCAGCTACGAGGTGGAGGTTGAAATGAACTGAGGTCATGCCACCGCACTTGAGACTCTGTCTCAAAAAAAAAAAAAAATATTAAAAAGAATGCAAAAAATTAATAAATATAAATAGGTGATTAATAATTTGAACTATGTTAAATTAATACTTAAGTTCATCAAGAGACACCATTAAGCCAAGTTACAGTATGAAAGATACTTGCTGTATACATAGTTAACAAAATATTTTATGTAAGAAGGTCTCCCCCAAACAGTAAGAACCAAATAGAAAATGGTAAAATGCCTGAACTGGCATATCACGGTTAACATATCCAAAAGTCCAATAAACATTTGAAAAGGTGCTTATCCCATCAATTATCAGACAGGCAAATAAAAACCAATATAAAATATAATTGTCAGATTTCTAAAAATAGCAATAATATTTGTTGGGGAAGTGTGGAAGAATGGAAAGTTTCATAGTTTTCTGTTAGAAGTATATATCATATCCGTGCAATCACTTAGGTACATTGGCAGTATCTTAAAGTTCATTTCACATATATATTCCTGACACAGAAAGTCTACTCTTTAGTATATTGTCAATATAAATCTATGTACATTTTAGCAGCATTATTTGTAATACTAAGTTGTAATGGTAACAACACAAATGTCCATCAATGTTTGAATGAATAAATATATTGTGTCTTATTCATACTGTGATCCTATACAGAACTGCAAATCAATTAAACTTACATAACAAACATACGAACAACACAAATTGGCCCTGGATAATTCTGAGTAAAGAAAACCAGACCTAAGAGAGTAGATACCATACAAATTTCAGTTAACAGACAAAACTACCTAATCGTGTTAGAATAGTAATGACCTTTGGACAGGAAGCTACTGAGAGAGGCATCCGTGATTTTATTTATGAAAATTAATTTAGCCATACATTCATGTTTTGTGTATTTTTTTCTGTATGTGTAATTTAAAAGTTTATAAAGGAAAAACACTTGGGCCAAAATGTAAGTGATTTGATAAAATTTTGTCAGTAACTTTTATGTATTTCTAAATTCTTTCTTCAAGTCATGTTCTGATAAATGACGGGAGATCTGGGGATTTGGGGACCACCTTAAACCCACCCTTCTCCCCACTCTTCCCTTTCCTCTTGGTTTTGCCCTGTTGAGTGCCAAGCTCCACATGCAAAACTGCAACGTCCTACTCTCCATGATTACTCTCCACCAGTCAGCTCTTGACCTCTTTCTGTAGGGAAACATTTTATAGGATTACAGAGTGGAGCTACGGGGGTGAAGGAACTCTAGACATTACCCTCCTCCTTCTGCAGTAACAGCTTTGGTAGTCAGACTTGAGAAGGGCTTCCCTGGCCCAGGGGCACCTTTTACTGGGCGATCTATTCGCTCTTTAATAATTAAAGGAAGCCTAAGATGAGCCCTGAGGAAAGGGAGTAAGGCTAGCTGCAGAGCGACTCTGCCCCTGGGATTTACTTCGATCATGAGATTGCTTGTGCTGTGTCCATCTCAGTTTCCTACGACCGGAAAGTAGAGAGGTGTAGCCTCCCATAATCATAAACTCTTGATTCCCAAAGGGTTAAGTGTGACCACTTGGAAAGCAGCAAATCCAGGTAAGGAGGAGAGATTTCCACAGGAAGACTGCAAGAACTATAGAAAGAACACCTATAGAGATGTTGACCTGACCAGGTTGTAATTTTCTGTGTAGATGCCTTCAGGGATCTGAGTCACTTCTCCAGGTGGCCTGGAGACCTAAATATCAAAAACTGGAGACTCATTCCTGAGACTCATTTTTCTCATGCTAGAATAAAATGAACCACAGGTCAACCTAAAGTGTTGCAAGTACTAATAAATGCTCTTCTTGACCTTATCAATTTTGACTCATACATTGCTTGATTTAACCAAAAGAATGTATGAAAAATGCCCCTCCTTGAATGTCTTGGCTCTGCAGTGGAGCTATCATGGATAGCTATCATAGCATCTTCCCAGTGCAGAGTGTTACCACATTAGCTGTATCCTCCTTTCCTCCATTTCTAGGTCACAATAATGAATTACTGGCAGGCATTTTGTGCAATGTAACCATGCCCTAGTCCTGCCCCGTCTGCTGTTAATTGGGCTTGTCAACTTAAAAAAAGAGAGATGTATAAAGGTAGAAAAGGAAAGGAGGCTTTATTTCATGTAAGGGGTTACAACTTGCAAGTTGGCCATCTCCCAGGCCTGGAAGCACAGCCTCCAGCCAAGACCAGAGACAAGCACTTCAAAAGAGGAGGGGTTGGGTTCAAAAGATGAGGGCTTACAGCTTTATTCTGAACGGGTTGACTAAACATACATATTCAACAGGTAACAAGAGGAAATGTGAATAATCACGGAAGTAGTCCTGACACATGTGTATTGAACAAACATGCATATAACATAAAACTCACGTTCATTTTGGGGTGGAGATTAATATTTAAATATATTACAATTAGGCCCTCTACATCCAAAGGCATTTTCAGGACAAAAAGGCATGCAATGTACAACCTCTGTAAATTAGCCACAACCAGCCGTGGTTAGTAGTCTTCTTATCTGGAGAAACTTACTAAAATCAATCTCTTCTCCAATCAAAGCTGCAGCTATGGCTGGTGGGCCAGGGCCGTCAGTTAGTCAGCGTCTATGAGCTGGATGAGTTGTAATTGTTTTGATATTGCCTATCTCAAGGCCAATGCTTATTTAGCTGCTAGGGGAAAAAAAAGAAGAAAGAAGAAAGAAAAAAAATGTGTGGCAGTTAGAACAGAGTTTATCCTTTAAGTGTAGGAGTGAGTGACTTAACCCTTGCCTGCCCTGGCCTTAGGTCCTCTAATTTTGGTGTCTTAATGCTACAATGAGTCCATTTTATCAGTCTTATGATCTCTAGTTTAACATTAATGCTGGTCAGTTTTTATGTCTAAACCATAAAGGGAGGGGGTGTAATAAGCTGTGTCTGATCTCCCATCCTGTCATAGCTAGAAACTCAGTTTTTAGGTTTTTCTGGGGTCCCCTTGGCCACAGGGCATCCATTCAGTCGATGAAGGCTTAGGATTTTATTTTTAGTTTAGAGTCCTCATAACCAAGATAGGCTAATCAGAAGCTTATCTGTGAGTATTGAAATTTAAGACTGAGTGAGATGTCATCCCTCTATGTTTAGATAATACTGATACCTAAAACGCAGAAAGTGGGGGCCACTGTTCTTTTTTTTTAATGATGTAGACTTGCAAGTGAAGAAACTTGGTCTGCAGAGAAGGAGATAAATAGGAAATATATATACAGAAAAGCTGCAAACCTCAATTCTAGTACTATGTTCCTGCCCTTGGGCTTCAAGAGACACCCCTCTTTCATTATTAGAAGAAATTCTCTCATTTATGCTGATTCAGGTAGTGTGAGATATTTTTATTTATTATGAAAGAGAGCTAATAAATAGAAATATTATCACACTGAAAAACAAGTGGGTAGGTACTCTTAGCATGAGCATTACCTATGCTGATTCAAAGTATCTGCTCCTTTAAATCTATAGCTTAGGTTCAAATAGAGATTTTTTCCCCGCCTCAAAGGCCGCTTTTTCTTACATGAAAACGTTAAGACTAGTTTATCGTCTCCGTTTTGCAGTTTGCCTCTGGGACCAAAGGAGACAAAGGCAGTTATTTAGTTTTGTTTCGTAATTGTCCTTCAAGATGCTGAAAATTGTAATTTTTGGCTTATTGACTTTTATCTTCTTGCAATTTGTTAATGTTTTCACTTGACTGCATCTTATGCTACAGATGGGGAGAGAAAGTAGCACCAAGTCATTTTTCTAATGTTGCCTGTGAAGATCTTCCAGTAATTCTTATTCCCAAAAGAGCAAGCATTCTGGGCCACCTTCCCTTGGCAGAAGGAAGCAGAGGACTCTTCTGTGGGCATTCCAGACAGCAGTGGAGGAAGTGTGCACATTATGTGCAGACTTGCCTTCCAAACCGTGCTGATGTGATGGAGATCGATCCGCCAGGCAGCAATTATACATTCACGGGGGAATCGATGCAGCTAAATTTACATTGACCTCAGCAGAATAGTTAGTAGTGGAGTAAATCCCTTCAGGCTCTTGTCCGGGGAAATGCAAATAGATATAGACATGTATGTTCCTCAGAAAATCTTTTTCGGGAAACACGTGGTTAGTCAGAAGATTATAGATGGATCCTGGGCCACATGGCATCTGCAAGTGTTTTGAGACCTTAATTTTTGTAGTTAAGTTTAAGCAGGAAAAGAAGTGGAACCTGTCATAAATAATAGTAACCTTAATAAAAGTCAGTGTGCATTTTTTCACTTAATGTGTGCCACCAATGGTGCTATATTTATAATTAGCACAACTATAAGGAAAGGTATCATTATTATCACCTTATCTTATTGATGAGAAAACTGTAATTCAGGAAAGTTAAGTTGCAGAGTCCACGTGTCAGAACTAGGACCTAACACAGGCAGTCTGATTCCAGGGCTCAGAGTTTGAGAGCACACTGTGAACTGTCTTTTTTAATCATTCTTCTGACTATGAGGCACCTGCCAAGTCTTCACCCCTGAGGTCTAGGCAAAGACTATCAGAGAACCACAGAACCAAGTGTAACCTGAGGAGCAGAAAGGAGACCTGGCATAAGGGACAGCAAGTAGACAAACATGGTCAGCAGGCAGGAAAAACAAATAGAACAGATCAGTTCATGGTCAGCTGAGATCATGGATAGCAAATGTGTCCAAGCCGCAACAATGAATGCATGGGCCAGGCATGGGCGCATAAGAACATCTGCAGTGCTAGCTCTGTGCAGGGAAGGTACTCAGGTACCAGGGCTCTCCCAGACAGCAGGAGGAGTGAAGCATCCTCACATCAGTGCATCTGCTCTAGAGGGAGCACTGGCTTGTGTCAGAGCCCATGGTGCCCTTCTTCTGTGCCACTCTGTGTCCCTGCCCAGGCCTCATGGCTTTCTGAGCTTCTTTTCTATGTGAGACGAGAAATCTGTGTTTTGACTGCATTCATATCCATGAATGAACCCAAGGAGAAGGGGCAGAACTAACACTGGTTTGGGTTCCAAATCTCAGAATCTTTTGATCACACTTCCCAGCATCATCCCATCACAGATGATTTAGCATCTGCCAAATCTTTGCAAACTGTCTGTTTTGGAGAATTTCTTGGACAGGGGAGAGTGACCACTTCATAGGCCATGCTTATATTCTCACCACCCCAAAGGCTGCCCCTGCCCAATCCTTAGCTGTGGGATGATAAATATACCTGAGTGGCTTTGCTTCTGTCATGCATCCTTCAGCCGAAATTCTCTCCTAGGGCAGAATGTTCTATGGTTCATTCTTAATTTCTTCTCTCTTCCCTCGCCTCAGCCTTTCCCTCATCTCTTAATTTTGGTTTGGTTTTCGGAAGAGCATCACTCCTCAGCTAGTTTATCTCAGCCCAGGTTCCCTAGAATACCTACTAAGGTTTCTCAAAGCATTGGGTGCCTAAATGCATGCCTTTTACAACTCACCTTGATCATTAGATAGTTCTGGTAGTTACCGGTTTTTCTCAATACTTGGCCATGATGTTTTAATCCCCTAATAAAACAACTAGAAATCCCTAGATTTTATTTTTCATGGGCAGATGGCTTGAGAAGACTTGGGATCTCCTGAAATTAAGACTCCTCTGATTCAACAATTATCTGAGAATCAAGAAAGAAGAATGTGAAAAAAAAATGAGAATAATGAAACAGTTTAACATTTCTGAGGAATAGACTGGAGGTAATATAACCTCTTTAAACTGGAGCTGGAAATCATTATTTGTTTGCCTGGCAAATTCAGTCCTGATTAATTGTGAAAAATGCCAGTTTGGAACCAGTTACTTGATTGAGTTGTTTAAATCACCCTTATCGAAGAGTTGTTCGAGGACTGCCTAACCAGTCTATCATTAGAAGTATTTGCAAGATCTAGAGCAACAGTAGAGAGGTTGATCCAACTCCTATTTTGGAAGAAAGGTTTTGTTGTGGGTGGAAGGCTGGTTTTGGTTTTAATTTTGTTTTGGCTTTCTAAAGAGCATCCTAGGATTGAAGGGCAGTAACAGAGTTGACTCAATGGAGGCATGCAATGTGATTTGAGATGAAGGCCCTCATTAGAAACGTCCTGATTTTCTGCTCTGTGTAAATGTTATCCAGTGAATAAGCTTCAGAACTTCCTTGTCTGAGCCCTAGAAAGAGAATCTCTGGGGAAGAAGAAAAAGTGAGGGATGATCTCTGTCCATCCTTATGGTTCTTATCTTCTGCTTGTGAGGAGGGGTCTCTTCCTACAAAGTAAGGCTCCCCACCACCCTTTGCTTCCTGAATACGTGCTTTGTCTCCAGAGCTCTGACTCAGGGACTCGGGAATTCCTTAGCATAGATAAGATGATCTGTTGTTTTCACAAGGCTTTCTTGAATTCTGGAAGTGATCAATAACGGAGAAAAGACAAGGTGCTCCAACCCTCTGGTTCATCAGACAAAGCTCCTCAGTGCTGTCTTATCTTGCTCCTACCTGAGGCTCACAGTCATACATGATTTTGTTCTGTCTTCTAAAACATAAACCTCGACCCACGGAATCACCTGTGCTTCCCGTGTTCTTTCCCTCTGGCTTCCAGCCTAACTTGCATGAGCAGACACCCAGCTAACACATAAGATGGTTTTCCTAGCATTCTGATTTCCCTCATAGCCAAAAGAACATTCCAATCCTGATGTCCAATTCACCCTTAGAGTCTCGCCCTCATATCCCACTTCTGGTTGTAAGGACATGCCTTTTCGCCATGAACCACATTCCTTGAATGAGCTCTCTCTGCAGGCATGACTTGCTCTTCACCCAGGGACATAGACTTTCCCTTGTAAAGCCATTCTGAGATATAAGCATCATTTCTGTATGCACTTTACAAATCAATACACTGAGGAATAAATAGATCAAAAGATTTTTTCAAAGTCACCTATCTCACAAAGGATAGAGTCGGGATTTGAATCCAGATAAATTTGAGCACTAAGCCACAGTTATTCTTTGCTGTTTTCAACAGCCTCAAGATTGTAATGCACATCTTATAATTCATGAAAACAAACAATCTCTCATAACTAACTCCAGCCCTGCACTAATATATTTTGAAGCAGGCAACTTTTATTTATTAAGATCTCCAGATAAACCTGTTTAGATTTGTTATTGATTACTATACTTCTTGCTCTGAAATGGGACTGGCTGGTAACTCGAAAAATGAATGGAAAATTGTGTCATTGTGCTCTGACTGGTTAAAATCCCTCCTTCCAGGCTGAAATGCTAGTGTACACTCTCAGTTCTTGGTTCTTGCAGGCGTTTATTCTGGAATTATTGTGCAGACCATTAAGCTTGGGGGTTTTCTCAGTCTTTGCAATTTCATAAGCTGTGGAGGCTCCATTGACCACAGAAGGCTGAGTAGTAAATGGATATGCATTGTGAATGGAATGCTTTTTCTAAGAGAATCCCTGTAGAGAAAAGCAAAAAAAAAGGAGAATGTCAAACTT
Source organism: Colobus angolensis palliatus (assembly GCF_000951035.1). Classification (NCBI taxonomy): domain Eukaryota; kingdom Metazoa; phylum Chordata; class Mammalia; order Primates; family Cercopithecidae; genus Colobus; species Colobus angolensis. Next base: position 17,078,586 of record NW_012113141.1, read on the forward strand.
GATTCAGACCAACTAGGATCTTGTGAGCCCTCTGTTCAATTTTATAATATCTGGTAATGTCCCTTCTCTTCCAGAGTAGCTGTCAACTATACCTTAAGATCACCCTGAGGAATGCTTGGTTCCCCTAAGACATGCCTGGGGAGTGTCTAGGTCCTTTACACCTTACCTAGGTCCTTCCTAAGACCTCTGCTTCTCAGGTCTACATAGCTACCTATTCCATGCTGACTCCTTGCTGCCTGTTTTTCTCTCTAACACCTTCTGACTGGGCCTTTAAGTTACCATTTCTTTCTTTCTATGGCTGGACCTTCTAGCATTATTTTATGACAAGCTCACTACAGGCAGGAGACTGGCCCTTTACTTCCCATCCCTCAGCTCCCTCTTTTCTATGCTGTTCTCCATGGATTTCTCCCCCACTACTTGTGTTTAGGCATAATCGATTGACAACCTTTGGTAAGAAGCACTGACTTCCCTGAAGCAACCTCGCTAAAAGGACCCCTATGGTGTATCCAGTCATAGAAACATAGAAACATAGAAAAGGGTTCCTGACCTTTATGGCTCTCTTCAAGGCAGTCATTCTACCAGTGTGTTCATGTGTATGTGTATATGTATGCAAGCATGTGAATATGTATGTGTATGTAAAATGGATGCATACTTGCATGTGTGTGTGCGCATGTATAAGTGTACATGTGTGTCTGAGTGCATACATGTGTGAACACATACATAAGAGTGTGTTTGTGTGCCCCTGTGCAGAGGTAGGGAAGACAGAGAGAGTAGGTGAATCCTTGGCCAACTTTTCATCAGCATTACTTGGTCAATCTCGGAGAAGTTCCTTGGGAAGCTTGTGGCACCAACACCTAAAATGCAGGAAGCTGGTGAGACTCGGGAAGGAGGGCCAGGGCTGGGGGCCTGACAGCCAGCTATGGATATTGCTGATCAGAAAGTACTTGTCGGACAGAAAGAAACATATCAGAAGCAATTACTGGTGATTCAAGAGATGGTGGGAGATTAGAAATTTACAAGCACCCTGGCATTTGCAGGAGTCACCAAGGGACAGCGAGTGAAAAACAAACATTTTTCAAGTTGTTTAGCAGCACTTTATCCCACTCCCTGGTGGATGTGGGGATAAAGGGAAAGCAACCTCTCAGACACCCTTTTGTCCTCTCTGTGCCTCAGCAGGACTCATTTCAATTCTTTCTGGACACACATTTGGAGTCACTTAAGGGGCAGTGGATGCAGTAACTGTAGTTCACTTCCCTAGTTCAAATTTTAGAGAGACCCTGAAGACATATCTTGATTTTCTTTGTTAATCATGAATGTTAAAATTAAAAAGCTACAGACATTTCCAGGAAAAGTCAGCTGAAATATCAAATCAATTGAAAATTCACGAATCTGGAAAACAAGAAATTGTCTCTATTTAAATGTATAAATACTTTTTTTAAAAAATAAAAAGGAATGAGAAAACATAAAATGTCTGATCACAGACAATTATAGATGTAAGCTTATCCACAACTGCTCTCTGAGACGCATCCTTGCATGTCCCTGCCTCTTTCTCCTCCTTGCCTCCATCCCACACACCCACAGGCACACACTTATCACTGCTCTGGGCCACACTGGTCTTTTTTTTTACTCCATAGATATGTCCTGCACCCTCCTTTCTCAGGGACCTTGCTGACAGTCTTCCATCTGCCTGGAATGATCTCCTCTCCCTCCTTCTTAGCTGACTATTGACCTCTGCACATTTCTTTAGCACACATCCTCCTGCCAAGAACTCATTCATTTGTGGTGTGACGATATCAGAATTTCTGGACTGATATTCAGATCTGTACAGCTTCTTTATGTGTGTGAGCTTGTTTTTTTTTGTGTGCTAAAGATCTCACTCCAGCTGATTGAAGGTGGAGTTTAAAATGTGACTAAAATTGTCTTGGTTCCTTTAAGCTTTGAACATTCTCTTTCTAATAAACTCAAAGTCACGTGATCTGAAAGTCCAAAATAGATAACCCTTTATCAACTAAGATGGACCCTAAGGTTGAGAAAACAAGATTACCTATAGGTTGAGGGTTCAGGGCCCAGATGGCAAGGCAAATTTCAACATTCTTAGGGCTTTAAATTCCCTAACAATAAGAGTTATCAAGCCCCTCCTAACTCTGACTTACGACCCAGGTCACTACAACTCTCATTGGACAGAGGACCAGCCTTACAAACATTCTTTTCTGATAAGCAATTGCAGACTTTAAACCAGTTTCACCCGCATATAGAGGCTGTGCACAAATGGTCTTTCTGTCATAAAGAATTCCACCCTATTTTAATGCTAAAACCCTGCTCCAAGGTGAACATGGGATGTATGTTACATGCATGTTTACTCACTGTGCATGTGCTCTGCTCCCCTCATAAGTATGTACGGCTTTTCCCCCAAATCAACTGAATACGTATAATACCAACTCACGAGCCATGAAACCCGAACTGCCCTTCCCTTCTTTGAAGAAAGAATACCTTTGATACACAATGGAAACTGTCCCTTTCCAGCCTGCAAACTGATATCATCAATTAAGCTCTTTTCTACTATTTACCCATCCCACTCTTCTTTTGGATGACTTTCAAATTGCATACGTTTTTATTAGGTCTTTTTTCTTCTCTCCTAAATTTATTCCTTCCTCCCCCGACCTCTATCTAACAAGGTGTTTAGAGGTAGAAGAAGCTTTACATGTCCCCAAGGAACAAAGAAACCCGAAAGGTGATGTTATCAGGTTAAAAAGAAATTATTTAGGCAGATAATGAGTGGAAGAAAGTCCTTGGTAAGGTTTTCCTTTTAATGAGGAGTAGCCCACAAATTATTTTTTTCTTTCTTTTTTTTTTTTCTTGAGACAGAGTTTCACTCTTGTTGCCCAGGCTGGAGTTCAATGGCGTGATCTCAGCTCACTGCAACCTCTGCCTACCAGGTTCAAACTATTCTCCCGCCTCAGCCTCCCGAGTAGCTGGGATTACAGGCATGTGCCACCATGCCCAGCTAACTTTTGTATTTTTAGTAGAGACGGGGTTTAAGAGCAGCCTTAAAAATCAAGCTGCAGACATAGATAATCAAGTTGGAAGCTTGTATGGGTTAAAACCGGCAGCTATGCCCATAGAAGGCTACCTGGGGGCCAGCATGTTCAACATGATGGCTCCATCTTCCGTTTTCTTTGTCAACCACATGTAAAGTAAGGAACAGACAACATGGTCCTGGAAAGGTAGTGATCTCATCTGCATAATAAGAGATTACAGTGGGATGGCCAGCTTCTTCGCATGCTATGCAAATGTCTCAACTAGTCCAACCAATCTCTCAGGCCCTATATTAATCAGACATTACTTCCTCAAGCTTGTCTATAAAACCCCATGCGTTTCACCATGAAACCAGAAGACCCACTTGGGAGCTCCTCTCTCTCTGCAGGAGAGAGAGCTATTCTTTATTCTCTTTCTTTCGCCTATTAAGCCACTGCTTTTAAAATCACTACCTGTGCATACACGTCATTGATTCCCTTGGTGTGAGACAACAATCTTCTAGTATTTACCCCAGAAAATGATGCCACTTCAGTGACTTGTCCCCAGCTGCCCTCAAGGTCCTCACTGGCCTCTCAGTCTCTTGTTCTGCCTGATGACCAGGCTTTCTGTACTTGTGTTTACTCAGGTCAATCTGTGTTTTTCCAAGCTGTTGAATGTCATGCTATATGCACTTCTGATGACTACAGATATTGCCATTGTCTTCAGCCATGATGCTCTGATGCTCTGTGGTCTCCTTACCCATCCTAAGCCTCGCCTGGCCAGTGGCACTAAAGTACCATAGTGACAGTAAAGTACCATAGCATTGGGCATTGGAGCCAATTTGGGGATGAATCAATCAGTTGAGGAATTCTCCAGCTAGAATTAAGCACAGGGATCTGTATTCTAACTATAAGAAAAAGAATCACCAAACCTGGTTCTTTGAGCATGGCACGTGATTCACAGCATTTCCCGACTCTGGTGGCAGGTGCATGATCACAAACATTTCTTTGGACAGCCCAGTGCAGCAGTGACAATAGTCTCTTGGATTTGCTGGCAGGAACAGTTGCACGTTGGCACACTTCTGCACCCCTCTTTATCTAGAAGATGTGGTCAGATTTGCCAGTATCCAGAGGGCACTTTTGAAGGCTGACTTACACAGCACTGTGAGAACAATGAGGACTGACCACCTGGAGTCCAGGGCTTATAATAGGAATAAGAATCTGAGGATCAAAGAAAGACATTCTCAGCATAGTGTAAGAGATTAAAATATGCCACCCCCAAACCTGCCACTTTGGCATAAGGATTATTTTGAACTAAAATATTTAAGATTCAATAGATGTAGTAAAAACCTTCCTAGGGCTTCTCTTTTCTGATTGAAAGCAGAAACTTTTGAAATATGAAGGCAGCCACCAATCCTCTCTCCTGGGGAAGTTTTATGACCATGAAGAAGATGAAAGTCAGCCTTGAGATGGACATTTGCAAACAAGTCTTACTCCATTTGTCCCCTCATATATGTCCCTTCCCATAGTGTGCCACCTTTGGAATCCCAAAATCTTTTTTTTTTGTCTTATTATTTCTCTGCAAATGTATTGCTTTTAGTTAAGATGCTATTAATACATTAGTCCAGGTTCTGACCACCCTTCTGAGTGACTCATCACGGAGTTTCTGCTGTATAGGTGTGCTGCACGTGTTAATGTTCTGTTTTTCCTGTTAATCTGTCTTTTGTGAGTCTGATTTGCAAATTCATAGCTGGAAAACTTAGAAAAGTAGAAAAAAAATGGAGTTTTTTTTCCCCTTCTCTGCAATAGCTGTCATTTAATTCTAAATTATATTTACTACATATTCTTTCAGAAAATACTTGTTTTGACAGATTCTTGATATAGTTTCAGAACTAAACCCTGCCATTGAGGAGCTCATAGTGCAGTTGGGGAGATAGAAAGCAACTAAGATGTGATGTATGTATTGACTGCGTGCCATGGAAAAACTAGTTCTAGGGGATGAGAGAAGTCTACATAGGCTTTCCAGAGTTTTAATTTCTATGCAGTGTTGTGTATGATATCTTGATTCAGACAAGCATATGGTTAAATCACTGTTCTATCACTTACATAGAATAAAACAAATCAGGTCGTAAGTAAGGAAGGATTTTATTTAAAGGATTGTTGAATTAGGGGAGACATATTATTGCAACTAGGGGAGAGCAACTACTGCAGTAGGGAGAAGGCTCCCACCGTGAGATCTGAAAGTGCCTCAAAGGTTAGGCAGAAAAGGGCTTTTCCTGTACACAGAGGAATAAACAAAGATAGAAAGAAAGAGGATGAATGGATAGAGGTGGCAGCTGTCACGATCTGACAGGAGATCAGAGAGGTTTTACCTAGAGTAGCATAGTCTCAGGAGGGGCCAGGAGGAGGGGCTGTGTGCTGGCTCAGATTAAGGGTAAATCAAAGTTCAGGTATGTTGAGAAAGAAACAAAGATTGAATAAAGTTTGTTCAAGTCATAGTAACAGGTATTTTAGTCTACACTTGTCAGTTGGTACAGTTTAGCTAGTCATTTATGGGGCAAAGAATAGAAATTTGGAGAGCCCGTGCCTGGCATTTTCATGGGTAATCAAAGTCGGGCATCTGAGTCTGGCCTAAGTCATATCAGGAAGGATGGTCCTTCACAATAAGGCTGAAACACAAAGTGTGGGAGATTTCTTAGTTTTTGCTGTTTCCCAGGAGCACAGTCTCAGATAAAATTCGATATTGTCATTGAGCTTCAATTTCTTCATAGGAAAATTGGAATTAAACGGTTCCTTTGCCAGAGTGGTTGTGAAGATCATAGATGCAACTTGTATAAAGAAAGATAGCATGGTACCAGGCACATTTTAAGAGTCTAATAATAGCAGTCAACATTATTATTCTGATTCATTTTTGTTGTTGTTATTACTGCATTCTGGGCTTTGCTTTAATTAAAGCAATTTTTGTTATCTATTTTACAACTAAATACAACTAACCAGAGTCTACAGCAAAGCATTTAGCAAAAAATTAAGTGTGCAATTAATCTTAATGTGACCTCATTACTATGCAGGAGAGAGCCAGTGGCATTGGAAGCATTTGACCAAACAAAGGACACACCAGTCAAATCTTAAACTAACTTTCAAACATGAGTTCATTCAATGCATTCCCAGGAACCCATGCAAAGTGATTTGCAATCTAAATGAGAACAGGCCACTGGAGTATAGAGGCTAGAGACTCCTTTGTGGAACTAAAGAGATGCCAACTCTCTGAGGGTTGTGCTTCTGGGTCTCCATGTGTACTCAGACTCCTGCTAATGTGACCTCAGTGGCTCTTTCTGCGAGCACTCAAATCCTCCCAGACCTTTCTCTCTCACACTGGGGATGGCGTTTCTCCTAACATCTTCTTATTGGTTCATAAAGGATTCTTTTGAGAATTTGTAAGGAGCCTTACATATTTCATGGGCTCATCTGCCTGTTTAATTATGTCTCCATGCAAAAAAGGCTTCTTGGCTAGGCATACATTTTACAATACGGTTACCTAAATATTTAAACAGCTGGGCTTCTCTGTATCATCAAGAACTGTGCCAGTCTTTCCTGAAGAGGAAAGGCTCAAAAGGAAGAAGCTGTGGAAATGCGTGTATATTATAAGTAGATCTCCATGTGTAAATGAGGTGACTGATTTTTATTTTTGAAGCTAATTAAAACAAAACAAAACAAAAAGACTGCCCTTTGCCTGGTCTGTTTGGGGAGCTAGTTTGATATGCTGTAGTTGAGCTTTGGAGCAAAAGAGGCACAAAAGAAAATCCTGATTTTATCATTTACCAACTGGACAAAACTATGCAAATCGTTCAGCCTCCTTGAGCCTTATTTTCCTCTTTAAGAAATGAGAGCAATGGTGGTGCAATTACTAACTCCTGGAAATCACTAATCTGTTCTCCATGCCCTTAATTTTTTCATTTCAAGAATGTTATATGAATGAAATCATATAGTATGTAATCTTTGGATATTTATGCTTTTTCACCACTTTATTGAGGTATGATTGACATACAAATAGCTGCATATATAATATAGATACAACTTGATGAGTTAGGAGGTAAGTATACAATGATGAAAGTGTCACCAGAATCCAGAATCTTTGTCATAAACATATTCATCACCTCTAAAAGTTTCCTCCCATTGTATTTATTTATTATCATTATTATTTTTATATGTGATAATACTTAATATAAAATATATTCTCTTAGAAAATTTTTAAGTATATAACATACTATTGCTAACTATAGAAATTATGCCATGCAGTAGATCTCTAAGTCTTATTTGTGTCACATAATTGAAAGTTTTTACCCTTTAACTAATATTTCCCCCATTGCCCCCTCCCGTCAATCCCTGGAAACCACTATTATCTCTGCTTCTCTGAATTTGACTATTTTACGTTCCTCATACGAGTGGGATCACATAGTATTTGTTCTTCTGTGTTTGGCTTATGTCACTTAGCATAATGTCTTCTAGGTTCATCCATGTTGTTACAATTAGCAGAATTTTCTTGTTTTGTAAAGCTGTGTGATATATGCAGACAATGGAATATATATGTGATAGGTATTCCACATGCATATATGGTATATATATCCATGATATGTAAATAAAACTATTTTTAAAGCTAATTAAACGAAAGAGAATGTCTGCCCTTTGCAGACATTTATCCATTCATCTGCGAATGAATTCTTAGGTTAATTCCATATCTTGTCTATTTTGACTAGTGCTGCAATGAATGTGAGAGTGTGGCTATCTCTTGGAGATCCTCATTTCAATTCCTTTGGATGTATACCCAAAAGTTAGATTGCTGAATTACATAGTAGTTCTATTTTTAGTTTTAACCCAAAATAATCCCCTGAAGATTCATCCATGTTGGTAATTATATTTTTTAAAATAAACGCATAGCTGATTATTAAATCAACTTGATCCATCCAAGTCTTAGTAAAGAGTTAATTCCCTCCAGATGGTTCATACAAAGGGTCTTTAATGAAGAGATTAGTGCTAGAGGTGAGAGTAGCAGTAAAGAAGCCAATAAAGGTTGTGACACACGTGGGGGCAAGCAATGTGGGAGCCATGGACATCCCTAAAGCTGAAGCAGAAGGGGAAGATACCACATGACCAGAGCCCAGAGAGTGGCACAGCTGGAAAAGGAGGAGTGTTGTGGTGGGAGCAGGGATCAGGGAAAGACATAGCTACTGCAGATTGCAACTGGGAGAGCGTGTCCTGACCTCTCCTCCTGCCCCCCCAGTTTTCCCGCCTAACTTTGGCTGAACCTAACAGGAAGCCAGCAGACCAGGAAATCCACACAAAGCAGTCTTTGGAAGCCAACTTCTTTGGGTATAGAGGAAGGCAAAGAAGGGCACAGATAGATTTTTAGGCCAAACAGCAAATAACCAGCACAACAAATAGTGATGCAAATTTGTTCATTCAACAAACGTTTTTTTAAAGTCCACTATTTGCAAGGCTCAATTCTCAACATTGAAGAAACATAGTAAACTAGAACACTGGAGCTTTGGTCCTTAATTTCTAGTAGGCAGAGACAACCAATAGATACATGTATTTATAGATATTATAACATATTTATTAATGTAAATGCTATAAAGAAATGAGAAAGATAATTTTTGAAAAAGTAGGCACACTGCTGAAGTAAAGCCTTTGAGTAGGGGAGAGGTGATGGGATCTAAGTAAGCTCAAGAGATGTGTTGGCCTTAAACAGGGACATGGGCAGTGCAGCCATAGTACCAGCCTGAGAGGCAAAATCAATGGGAACAAATAAGTGTAGGATTGCAGATGCAGTGGATGGAACATACAGACATTCTGTTCTATTGGTTTATTTTCTTAGTGAAAATGAAGCAAGCTGAGAGGAAGGATAATTAAAAAGGAGTTGGAGGTTTTAGGAAAGAAAAGATGTGAAAAAGTATCTAGGAGAGTTGAAGTGTAAATGGACTAAGTCGTAGGAGTCTTTTAAAAATTCTTGCCCAGGCTGTATCCCAGACCAATTAAATCACAATCACAGGAGTGAAACATAGGCATGAGCAATTTTTGAAGCTCCATAGTTGACATCAATGTGCAGACAAGTTTGGCAATCACTGGACTATGGAAAAGAAGAGTGACAGTTTGGCAACACTGAGGTAAGAGGTCATGACTTTAATGTGAGACCGGTCAACATGGTCATTTTTTCTCACCAGTTTTGATGGCATGTGTATAGATAGAGTGGACTGTGGCTTATATTTAACCATGGTTGAGTTTAACTAGATAAGGATGATGGACACAGAGGAAGACAAGGGAGCTTAGGTGTATGGTAAAAAGTTGATGAATATGATGAAATCTGGGCTGTTGGCTGGAAAAGAAAGGACTTGTCTGTGACAGTGACAAGTCAGCAGGATGATAAGTCTGTAGGCTCCTATGAGGTCAAATTTCTGGGGCTGGTGTACTAGAAGGAGTGAGCTGGAAAAGTAGAAGATGATGATCAGATTTTAGTGTGCATGGAACTGAGATTGTAGAGTGGGTACAACTCCTGGTAATGCTAAATTTCAGAGCATGAGCACATGAGTTGGTGTCTGATATGGACTAAAAGACAGAATATTAAGGAGAGCAGGTTAAGGAACTCAAAGTTGAATACATTATAGAGGTCCTATGGGTGGATGCTGAAATCCTCAAGAAATATGTCATGACTGGTATTAGACAGAGAAGCATGAAGCCAGATGCAAAAAATAAATAAATAAATAAATAAGTTATATTTAAATGTAATGTGTGTTGGAGCAAATCTGAAAGAAACTTTCCATTGTCTATATGGAACTATAGAGCAATGATTAGAAACAGATTTTTGGGGCCCATCTGACCTGATACTGGTTATACCACTTAAGCTTTGTGCTGATGAGTTACTCTTTTTGAGACTCAATTTATTCATGAATCAATATAGATGATGATATCCTTCTAATCAGCTTTTTATGAGACATTAACTGATGTGGAGCCTGGAAAGTGCTCAGCACCTTGCCTGGCGTTACTACTTGGGTTGTTATTCACACTTCTTAATTATCCCTGATTGTTCTCAGTCTGCAGTGACACCTGGCTTACCCCAAGAGCAAAGTTCTCAAACTCGACTGTGCATCACAATTATCCTGAGGGCTTGTAGAACATATTGGCCAGCCTCAATCCCAGCCTTCTTGATATACGGTGGAGCCCAAGAATTTGCACTCCTAAAGTGTTCCCAGGTGAGGCTGCTTCTGCTGGGCTGGGGGACCACATTTTGAGAACAACTGCTAGGGGTGGACCCTAGAAATTGTGCTCTAACAAGCCTCCATGTGACTTTCATTACAAGCTCAAGTTTGAGAACTGCTCTAAGAATGAGTAAAGCTAATACACTTACTCCTTGTTGCCTAGTTCATCTCAGTATGTCTCTAAATGTTTCGATCATGGTGGCATCAAAACTCTCCTTTCCCCTGCCCCCAGGAAAAATGGATTTATCTGTTTCTCCTCAGGCCCTTTCTTGCTTAGTTGCCTAAATAATTTTCCACATGGCTTGGTAAAAATTGGAGAAGAATGTTTCTCACCAAGTGGATTTAAGTGATTTTTCAGGCTTTTAAAGGAAGTGTGCTTTTCACTTCCATCCATTTCCAATGCTAGAAATGGTAAGATTTAATCATCAAAGCCTTTACCATGGTCTGTCCATTATCTGGGAGACAAAAGAAAAATCAGAAACTTGAAAATAAAAGTGCTGGTGTCATAGCCTTTCAATATCTTATAGAAGTGAAGATCATTCAAAGATTTTACAGGAGAATATAGTTAGTTCATTTCATAGTTTAATAGTCGTTAAAAATTACAGATTTAATGAAGTTATTTGTGAACATGTATTTTTGTCAAGGAGGGATGCAAATAATTTTCATCCAAAGGAATAGATTATCCCCAAAATTTACAGTCTACTGGACAGTAAACAGTTTATTTAAGAGTAACAATTTTTAACACTTATTTGTTAAGTTGCCTATAAACACTCCTAGTTTTTAACTAGTTCTTTCAACCTAGTTCTTTGAGCTAGCCACATCTTGCCAGTTTCCTCATTAGTTAATACATTTTAAAGTCTTTGACATGTGCTTATTTTATATTTGCCTGAGAGTCATGATTTTGCATATCTGAAAATTATACTTTAACACCATTCACTGAATAACCCATTTGAAATTGTCTTGAGAGGACTAGGCTTAAGACTTGGTGCACATGATGACTCTGTGGCATAAATGTATAACCACTAGTTAAATTTTACTGTAATCAGTTCAAAAATCCAATGTAGCAAAGGACAACAAAATCCATCAGGTCAGGAAAGCAAAGAACCATGGTTTCCTAGGTTGCCGCTGTTTCCTCACAGGAGAGGTACTCAGGTAGTGGCTATTTAGGTGTCCTGCCTTTCCAGGACAAAGTCCTGCCAGAATGCAAGAACCCCAGGGTGAGTGATCCTATCACCTGCAACTCTTTTGCTAAGCCATCTCCCTGGACTAGGATGAAGTTCTGGTAGCTTCTGACTATGTAGCTTCTGGTATCCTCTTGCTGTACTGTCTTCGGGTTCTTTTTAGTAACCACTCATCACACATGTCTGGTCACATTGTAACTATGCAGCAATGACCAGCCAGGGACGTCCACTAGAATCTCCTGCATTATAAGGAGCACGGCAGGCTCAGCCACACTATTTCTATCCACTCGTCTCTTAATCAAATTCAGATTCTCAGATGACGTAAATACTTTTTAAACAAGCATACGAAATTCCACAATGGAGAATGCTCATTAAAACCTTATTGTCTGAAATACAAATTAGCTATGATTTCAGAAAATGAGAATATCAATCCAAAGAACATTTGAGAGAAGGAAATTATTTATGGAAATTCAAAAAAAAATACAGAGCTAAAAGATAGTAAAAGTAATGAATAATCCAAAATATGGTTGCTTATGAAGTCAAAATTTTAAAAATATATAATTAAGTTTAATTAAAATAAGACATAGCCATTACATAGGGTATATCATACATCATAATGGATAAAATGATTAAATTATAATGGATTTCTCTCACAGTTTTGTGATCAAGTTAGGAATAGCAATGAAAGGGATCATGTTGCATAAAACAGACCAACAAGTACTACAATAACAGCAAAACTAACATCAAAATTAACATAGTAAGAGGTGAAAAACCCGAACAGAGCAACTGAGAAAATAAAATTGTTAAAGATTATCCACAGCGGCCGGGCGCAGTGGCTCAAGCCTGTAATCCCAGCACTTTGGGAGGCCGAGACGGGCGGATCACGAGGTCAGGAGATCGAGACCATCCTGGCTAACACTGTGAAACCCCGTCTCTACTAAAAAACAAAAAAAAAACTAGCCGGGCGAGGTGGTGGGCGCCTGTAGTCCCAACTACTCGGGGGGCTGAGGCAGGAGAATGGCGTAAACCCGGGAGGTGGAGCTTGCAGTGAGCTGGGATCTGGCCACTGCACTCCAGCCTGGGCGACAGAGCGAGACTCCGCCTCAAAAAAAAAAAAAAAAAAGATTATCCACAGCAATGAAGGTGAACAGTGTGAGAGGGATTTTTCACATTATTCTTTAGCAATTTCAGTGTCAATTACTCATTCCAAGTCATGGATCAAAAAGATAATTACCCATCATAACTACCAGGCAATGGCCAACTCAATCCCCAGAGCTGCTGAAGTTTTTGCAAAAGTAGAAGTGAATTGATTGTAGTTAGCTATAGATATGACAATTTAAATAAACTACTCTAAATTAAGCAATATAATAGGAAAGTAATAAATCAAATTGGGAATGCAATCCCGATCCAATATTTAACAATTCATAAATATTACACAATAAATTAGTAATTTAAAGAAAACAAATTATATCATTTTTATAGGTATGTAAAAGAAATTTGGGCAATTCTTAACTCATGCCAATAAATAAATATTTTTTAAAAGATAGCATTCTTCTTTAAGCTTTTAAACTTTTTTAAAATTAGAGATATCTTTGTTTTCTGAACAAAAACATATAAACATTGTTTATAGAGCTGTGCTGTCATAGATGCAGGTGGAGTTGACCCACAGCCTCTAGGTCTTCCAGTTGGTGCCTGAGTTTCTATAAGCAAGATACTTATTCATCAGCAATTTCTATCAGGTGGTTCCAGTACCAGAGGAAGACTGTGCAGATAGACGCAGCAGTCCATTGAGGTATCTGTAGAACTGAGAAAAGTCCAGAGGGATAACCAAATATTGACAGGAGAAAGATGAGCACTTTTCCTGGTGATACTATTTTGCCCTGGCAAGGCCAACTCCAAGTTACCCAAGCTACTAGTAAACTTCTTTCTGAGGAAGATATCATCACCCCTGTCTCCACTGAAGGTGAAAACTAGACTAGCTTGATTCCAAAATGTGTGTATGTTCCAGGCAGGATCATCTGTGGTATTATTCTACTTACATATGTTTAGACATTAACCAAACCAGCTTCCAGATCATTAAACTAAAACAGACTAATGGAAGGTGCTATAACAGCATCCTCTATTCTGTCACCATCTCCTCAAGCTCATTGTAATGGGGAAAAAAATGGCCTCTGAGGAATAGTGCAGGTAATAACTAAGCTTATGACTTGGTTATGTGTCAATGGATTCCTTATCACCTTTGCTTGCATTTCCTTACACAGCATCTTTAGAATATGGTTATAGTCTTACCTGGGCATGTAAAAATGTTTATTGTGACAAGATTACTAATCCCCCATTAAAAACAGGTAAGCAGGGTTTTCTTCTTCTTAACTTTCATCTATGTAATAATCAATTTTATGTTTTCTTCTTTCTTCATATTTTGCAAATATCTACCTGGTAATATTCACAATAATGATGGCCTAAACAAACAAATTGAAATAGACCAGAAAGCAAAAGTTGTTCCACAGTTTGTGAGCTCCTAGGATCTATGAAATATCTAGAGTTAAGAGAAACATTACTAGCAAGAGCAATGAACAAACTCAGGTTGCATTAGATGCAAAAGAACCTAGGGTCTTTATTAACAAATAACTAATATCCAGAAGGAAACTGTGTGGAGATCTAACAGTTGGTGGTCAAGGTCAGATCTGGTTGGTTATCAATCATGGCTCCATGCCCCAGTAATTCTGAAGAAGTTGTAAGAATGACATTAATTTTAAAGTTGAAAGAACATTTAAACAGACTGTACACATTTTGTCCATAGAGACACAATTACATGCTACTTTTAAACCTTACATCTAAGAAAAATACCAAAATTGCTCTGATTATTGGGATACAATTTAAAAGACGTTTCAGGTTGCTGACAACTAGTTGACATTGAGAAACTGTATGCTGTGATTGAAGAGTGCAGAAAATTAGACAAAATTGAAATTTTTCCATTGATGAGCGCGAGTCCCTCTAAAGGACTGTGAAAGGCTAATTGAAAAATGTTTTTCCTACAGGGGAAGAAGACAATCAGAATAACATGCCTACAATTGTTAACCTTTGCATTTTGTAACAAAGGCAAAAAAGTCTCATTTGGTATAAAATTTTTCAATTAATATGTAATTAGCGGGGAAAAAAAGAAAAGAAGGAAGGAGGCAGGAAAAATAGCTCATAAGAAGAATATTACAATATAGAAGTATCAAAGCAGAAACTCAAAGTATGTCACAACTTTACCTCACCTCTATCTCGAAAGAACAATTGTGTAATAATTGGATATTAATATGTTTAACTTGCATAGTATAAATTTACATTTTATACAGTATAACTGATATATGTTACATATATAATATGCTATATGCTATTTTTTTCTGTTTTTCATTACACAAAGAAAGGCTTACAACAAAAATTCCCTATTGTGTTTTTTTTATTTTAAAATGTATCATGGACTTGTGCTCATGGGAAGAAAAAGTAAATATACTTTTCCCTATTCTCCCATTATATACAACTAAAAACCCTGGATATTATATATATAACACAACCTAAGAAGACTCTGAAAGACAGAAAGAAGAATGAAGACTGGCTGGGCGTGGTGGCTTACACCTGTAATCCTAGCACTTTGGGAAGCCAAGGTAGGCAGATCACTTGAGGTCAGGAGTTCGAGATCAGCCTGGCCAACATGTTGAAACCCCGTCTCTACTAAAAATGCAAAAATTGGCTAGGCGTGGTGGCAAGTGCCTATAATCCGAGCTACTTGGGAGTCTGAGGCAGGAGAATTGCTTGAACCTGGGAGTCGAAGCTTGTAGTGAGCCAAGAAGCCGCCGGTGCACCCCAGCCTGGGCAGCAGAGCAAGACTCCATCTGAAAAAAAAAAAAAAAAAAAAGAGTGCAGACTTTGGGACCTCAGGACCCAAAGACCAACATGGTGGTTTTTTCTGTATGTTTTGTTTTCTTTTGTCTCCTGTAGACTACACTTGGAGCCCAGAAACACCAATAAGCAATGAGAAAAAAAAGAAAACCTACTTTCTCTACCTAAAGCACCAGGAAAGGAACAGCACAAAAAGGCAGAAACCTTTTCAACAATAATTGCTATACCTCAAAAATCCCCACAGAAAAATCTGTGGCCACGTTCCCACCTTTGCCAGCAAAGACTAAGTAGGGAGCCTAGACTTTCACTCTTGCAAGGTTGCAATGAAGCACCCCAACACAACCTCTGCACGTTTTACTTTGACAACTTAGAAAACTGAACAAATTCCGTAAAAAATGCAAGCTAATTCAACTCACCTAATATAAAATAGATAATTTGATAACCTATAGCAATTATGAAAACTGAATTTGTAACTAAAAATCTCCCCCCCAAAAAATCTCCAAGATTAGCTAGTTTCATTGGAGAATTCAACCAAATGTTTAAAGAAAAATTAACACCAACTCTTTACAAACTTTACCAAAAAATAGAGAGAAGAGAAGACTTTCCAATTGATTTTATGAAGCTATTGTTATTCTAATATCACAACCAGACAAGAACAATATAAATAAATACATACATACATACATGCAAAACTACAGATCAATAACTCTCACGAATGTAGAAGTAAATATCTTTAACAAAGCAGAATTCAGTGAAATATATATAAAGACTAAGTGGGATTTATTTCAAGGATGCAAAGATGGTTCAATACGCCAATATCAATTAATTGAATCCACCATATTAACAGGCTAAAGAAGAAAAAAAATCAATCAATGCAGAAAAAGGCATATGACAAAGTTTAACACCCATTCATGATAAAATCTCTCTCAAAAAAAATAGGGATACAGGGGAACTACCTTAATTTCATAAAGAAGATCTACACAAAAGCTGTCCTATCATTATACTTAATGGTGAGAGACTGAATGTTTCCTCCCTAAGCCCGGGAAAAAGTCAAGGATACCTGCTTTCACCACTGTTATTCAACCCAGTGCTTGAATTTCTAGCCAGTGCAATAGTAAAATAAAAAGAAATAAAAGAGGTACAAGTTAGAAAGGAAGAAATGAAACTATTTCTGTCAGCAGATGACATTAATACATACCTACAAAATCTCAAGGATTCTACCAAAAAAATAGAAATAATAAGTGAGTTCACTAAGGTCATGGGATACAAGATAAGCATACAAAAATCAATTGTATTTTTATATACCATCAGTAAACATGTCATCATTGGAATTACAAATATGATACCATTTACAATGTCTTAAAAATATGAAATATTTAGATGTAAATCTAGCAAGACATCCTCAGGACTAACATGCTTAAAACTACAAAGCACTGATTTGAAAACAAAGTCACCAAATGTCTAAATAAATAAAGAGACATACTGGGCCCATGTATTGGAACACCACGCAGTACAGATGTCAGTTCTTCCTCAAATTGATAGGTAAGTTTGATGAACTCCCTATCAAACTTACAGCATGATTTTTCTATATACACACAAAATTATTCTAAAATTTAAATAGAAAGGATCAGGAACTACAACAGTTAAAACAATTGTGAAAAGAACAATAAATTAAGGGCAATTAGCCTGTCCAATTTCAAGACTTATTATATGACTACGGCAGTCAAGACTATATGAAACTGGCAGAGGCATGGTTACATAGATCAATAGAAAAGGATAGAAAATTCACAAACATACACACACACAAATATGCCTAAGTGTTACTGAAAAAAGTGCAAAAGCAATTGTATTGCTTTGTCCATTGGTGTTGGACAAAATGGATCAGCATAGGCAAAACAAAGCTTGACTTAAATCTCACACCTAAAAAAAAAATTAGCTCAAAATTAATCACAGATTTAAATTTAAAACCTAAAACTATAAAGCTTTTAGAAAGAGAAAATTTTGGAGATCTAGATCTACCTAAAGCGTTCTTCAACTTGAAATCAAAAGCATGATTTATAAAACTAAAAACTGCACTTTTTTAACCGATAAACTTTATTAAATTAAAA
The DNA here is from genome assembly GCF_000951035.1 of Colobus angolensis palliatus. Taxonomy (NCBI): domain Eukaryota; kingdom Metazoa; phylum Chordata; class Mammalia; order Primates; family Cercopithecidae; genus Colobus; species Colobus angolensis. The sequence continues at coordinate 17,096,024 of NW_012113141.1, forward strand.
AACTGCACTTTATTAAATTTTTTAAAAATTTGTTTTATGAAACTATATTAAGATGATTATAAAGTAAGCTACAGAGTGGGGAGAAACATTTTCACACCACATAACCGACAAAGACTCACATCTGGAGTATATAAGTAACTCTCAAAACTCAGCAGTAAAAAAATGCAATTAGAACATGAGCAAAAAATATTGAGATATTTCACTGAAAAAGATACACAGATGCAAAAAAAGTACATAAAGAAATGTTCAACATCATTAATCATTAAGGAAATGAAAATAAAAACCAAACAAATATTACTACATACATCTCAAAATGACTGAAATAAAAAATAATGGCTGGGTGTGGTGGCTCACTCCTGTAATCCCAGCATTTTGGGAGACCGAGATGGGCGGATTGTCTGAGGTCAGGAGTTTGAAACCATCCTGGCCAACATGGTGAAACCCTGTCTCTACGAAAAATATGAAAATTAGCTGGGTGTGGTGGTGGGCGCCTGTAATCCCGCTACTCGGGAGGCTGAGACAGGAGAATTGCTTGAACCTGGGAGGCAGAGATGGCAGTGAGCTGAGATCGTGCCAGGGCACTCCAGTTGGGGTGATGAGAAACTTCATTTCAAAAATAATAGTAATAATAATAATGACAACACCATATGCCAGCAAGGATGTGGAGAAACAATCACGCATACATTTATGGTGGGAATAGAAAATGGTGTAGTCACTCTAGGAAAACAAAATCTTGGCGGTCTTATAAAATTAAACATCCAGCTACCATGCAACCCAGTAAATACATTGTTAGGCATTTATACTAGAAAAATGAAAACCTATGTTCACACAAATACTTGTATGTGAATGTTTATCACAGCTTTCTTTGTAGTAACTCAAAACTATAAGCATCATACCTGATGTTCTTCAACAGATGACTGGTTAAATAAACTGTGATATATCCATGCTATGAAATACTACTCACCAATAAAAAGGAACAAGCTACTAAAACATGCAACAAACTGGAGAATTGCCAGAAAATTGAATTATGCTGAGTGAAAAAAAACCAATCCCAAATGTTTACATACTACAGTAAATTTTGTGTGTGTATGAGTATACATATATACATACATATAGAGAATCATACTATTTTGTATATGAAATACCTAACAAAATTATAAAATGGAGAACAATGGTCATGATGGGTTAAGTAGAGGTGAAGGTAAGAGGAAAGTGGGGATGACCATAGAAGGGTAACATGAGGGATCATTTTAATGATGGAGTGTTCTGAATATCGACTGTATCAATCAATGCCAATATCCTGGCCATGAAATTGGACTGTAGTTTTGCAAGATGTTATTGTTGGTAGAAACTGGGTAAAGGGTACAAAAGATCATCTGTATTATTTTTCATAACTATATGAACCTAATATTATCTAAAAATAAAAGTTTAATTTTTATTAAACTTTTAAAAAACCTTAATTAGCAGAAAGTAATAATCAAGAGATTAATTGTAATATTAAATTTTTCCATATCTCTCTGAGATGAGACCCAGGAATGGAACTATCTCTCATATACATTTCCTCTCTCTTGCAGAGAGGCATTCAGATATGTATCATATAAGATTTGCAATCATATGCTGTGTTCCAGATTTTCTTAATTTCTAATTTTTTCCTTTTGTACTCATAACACCTTTGTATAACATTAAAATTTTTCTTTCCATTTTTCCTGGTAACCTAGTGCTTACCGAAGAAATGTGGGCTCTCTCTCTCAGTTCACAGACACCAATATTTCCTGTGAACTGTATCCACAAGTCCCTATACTCTTCTTTTTCATGTATTACTGTATCTATAATGATACTCGAGTCTTCAGGAACCCAAAGAGAAGTATGATAATCTTTTCCAAGTACGGTTCCCTATAAGCCTGCATTCCTCCATTTTTTAATTCTCTAGGCCTTAACGTTTATGACCTTAATGAAAGTATAAAAAAAGTTATTTTCTATGCTTTATTTTCTTGACAAAGTAGGGCTTAACTGGTAAGGATTTATGATGAGTGTTGGTACCCAAATCCATCCCTCATGTCTCCTTCTCTTCAGAAGCTTTGGGGAAGCTACCCACAAACAGTAATGGCCAGTGAAAAACAAAGTGCTGCTTTTTTCAGCAGTGGAAAAGCACTTCACACCATAGTCAGTGCTCTGCTATAAAAGCCCCTCAGTGAAACATGGTAGAGACCAAAAGACCTCAGTCATGCCTCTGGCTTCTCCCACGTAGGTCCTTCAGGAAGAGCATGATCTTATAAATACATCTACCAGAGATGGATAAGCCAAAACCAAGATGCTAGGATGGTAGTGCTCACCTTGAAGAGGCAACGAAATTGGTTTAATATGAAAACTTAACCAAAATTGCAGTTAAAAAGGTCATTAACTTGTTCTCTTAGGTGTTTAATTTTTTAATACTAAACTATCTTTTTATTGTCATTATCTGAGATTAATTAAGTAAACAAATCAGAACTATTAATGTATTTTTCCCAAAGAAAGTTGTTGGAGGAAATGACTGTCAGCACTTTATTTGGCTTATTCAATTTACTTTTAGCAATATTAAAGCATTTGGAAATTTTCAAACAGAAGTCATTATAGGCAATAGAGAATTTATCCAAGTAAAACTCTATTTAAAAATATTCGCCTTAGGGAATATTTTCAGCATCATGCAAGACAAAGAGGTCTGCTTTCACCATTACTCTAGAATGGCATTATACTGGAAATCCTAGCCAATGTAATAAGTCAAGTAAAAGGAATAAGATGGATCAGAATGAGAAGAGAATATTTTCAATATTTTCATATTGTATTCTATTTAATTCTGAGTAAATAAAGCAATCACCATGGTTCAAAATTCAAGTAGAAAGAAGTACGTAGTAAAACATCTTTCTCCCATCCCTATCTCCAGTCTCAATTTCCTTCCCTGGAAAAACTATATCATTAGATTTTTTCTTATCTTTCTATATATAGTTTATATACACGTGTTCAGGAAAGGTTTCTCTTTTTTTGAGACAGGGTCTCACTCTGTCACCCAGGCTGAAGTTCAGTGGCACAATCTCTGCGCACTGCAGTTTTAACTTCCTGGGCTCAGGTGATTCTCCTAGCTTAGCCTCCTAAGTAGCTAGGACTACAGTTGTGTATGCCACCATGCCTGGCTAATTTTTGTATTGAAAGATTATTTCTAATGATACACTTCATATTTGAGCAGCAATAAGTTTTCTCCCTGTGGCTGATTCCTATTCAAATGGTGGCTGGCGCTTAGAGTTGCTCTAAGGTGAACACTCCAAATAATGCCAAGTCTGAACTGAGAGAAATGATTTATGTGGCTAACAACGTCTCCTATGGGCAAGATAGCCAGTGTGTCAACTTGCAGCATATTTTATATTCCTGAATTGTCATTCATTAGTTATAAGAGGAACTAAGCAAAACACAGCATCTCCAAGAGACCAACACACACCATACAATAGTTAAGACAAACTAAAAAGCATAATATAATCCAAGAAAGCTAGATAAGCATCCATAACTGTGATTGTCATCTGAATGACTTCAATTCCCCCTTCCATAACAGAAGCCAGGAGAAGGATGAAAAAGGGAAATGATTGTGGAGAGGAAGTTGTCTCCTGTCTATAGAAAGAGACAAAAGAATGATAACAGACTCAGAAGCATTCCCTGCCATAGACACTCCAGGATTTATAGATAACAAGAGGAATGGCAGCCATCTGCCCAGCTCCAGGGACTTCTGTCTTTGTGTAACTGTCCCCGTCCCATAACTATCAGGACCCCTTGTATCTTCCTCGACCCATGAGTTGTGCAGTTCAAATGCTGTCTTTAAAAATCTCTAAAACAAACTTAGAGCCAAAAATAAAGTAAGTTTACTCCAAGGATCTATGTATCCCAGAACAATAATTCATATTTTTTTTCTATTTTACAGCTAAAATTATACCTAGATTTATTGTACAAGTGAGTTTATCAACAGGTATCACAGTGAATACCTCATAGGAGCATGGCGCAGTTCAATAGAAGGCATTTAAATTAGTCCAGAAAAATAGACAATATTCAATATGCTAATTATCAGGTTTTCAACAAAATAAAAATCCAAAGTTAAACACATTTTCTTATAAATTGGCAAAATTTATAAGAATTTGTTATAGTGAGTTAGATCTCAGAATTTGCTACAATGAGTTAGATCCTTGAACAACTCTAAATCACTCCAATCTCACATCTCTTATGAGTCTCACTTTTTTAATGTATCAACAAGATAAATAAGATTATCCCATAGAGAACACAAAACTATGGACGTAGAACCAAGACATTTAGTACAGCTCCAGGTTTGTTAAGTGACAGGATATTTCCAGTCATATCCAGTCATATATCACAAGACTTTGTAATGGTGGGAAAGATGGAACAAAGAGAACAAAATAAATGCTTGTTTTTACCACTTCTATTCAATGTAGTACTGCCAGGGCAATTAGGCAAGGAAAAGAAATAAAAAGCATGAAATTTAGAAAGGATTAAATAGTTTTCTTTGTTCATACCCACACAACTGTTAAAACTAAATAAAATAGTTCTACAAAGTTACTCACAAAAATTATTTGTTTTCATACACTAACAATAAAAACTCCAAAAAAGAAATTAAGAAATCAATTTGACTTACAATGGCATCATAAAGAACAAAATACTTAAAAAATACTTAAGCATAAACTTAACCAAAGAAGTGATGAAAAACTTACACATTGAAAACTACAAAATGCTGCTGAAAATCATTAAATATAGCACAAATAAGTTGAATGACATCTCATGATCAAGGTTTGAAAACTTAATATTTTTCAAATGTTGATACTATCCAAAAGATTTCACAGATTTAATGCAATCCCTATGAAAATCTCAAAGCCATTTTTTGCAGAAACACAAAAATTTATCCTAAAATTTATATGAACTCTCAAGGGACCATAAATAGCCAAAGCAATCTTGAAAAAGAACAAAGTCAGAGGCCTCACATTTTCTGATTTTAAAACTTACTACTAAGCTACAATAATCAAAACAGTGTGGTACTGACATAAAGACAAACAGACATATAGACCAAGGCAATAGAATAGAAAGCCCACACATATATACTCAAATGATTTTCAACAAAGTTTCCAAGACTATTCAGTGGGAAAGGAGCAGTCTTTTCAAGAAATAGTGTTGGGAAAACTGGATAGTCACATGCAAAAGAATGATGTTGGATCCTTACACTGCACCACATAAAAAGTTAACTTGAATTGGATTAAAGACCTAGATAAAAAAGCTAAAACTATAAAACTAACAGAAAAGAACATAACAGGAAAATTTCACAATATTGAATTCAACAATGGTTTCATGACTATAACAAATGCACAAGCAACAAAAGAAAAAATATATAAATTGGACTACATCAAAATTAAAAACCTTTGTGCATGAAAAGGCACTATCAATAGAGTGAAAGGCAACTCATAGACTGGAAAAGTGTATTTATAAATCTTATGTCAGCTAAGGGATTAATATCCAGAATATATACAGAACTCCTACAACTCAACAACAATAAAACAAACAGCCCAATTAAAAATGGACAAATATCTCTTTTTTTTTTTTCTTTTTTTTTGAAACAGAGTCTTGCTCTGTCACCCAGGCTGGAGTGTGGTGGTGCAATCTTGGCTCACTGCAGCCTCCACTTCCGGAGTTCCAGTGTTTTTCCTGCCTCAGCCTTCTGGGTAGCTGGGATTACAGGGACGTACCACCATGCCCACAGCTAATTTCTGTATTTTTAGTAGAGACAGGATTTCACCATGTTGGCCAAGCCAGTCTTGAACTCCTGACCTCAGGTGATCCTCCTACTTTAGTCTCCCAAAGTGCTAGGATTACAGGCGTGAGCCATCATGCCTGGCCTTAAAAATGGACAAAAATCTTAAATAGATATTTCTTCAAAGAAGATATGCAAATGATTATTAAGCACATGAAAAGATCCTCAATATTAATAATCATTACAGAAAAGCAAATCAAAACCATTATTAGAATGACTATTATAAAACAAAACAAGTGTTGATGAGATTGTGGAGAAATCGAAGGCCTGCGTAATATTGGTAGAAATGTAAAATGGATCAGCTTCTGTGGAAAATAGTGTGGAAGCTATTCCCAAAATTAAGTGTAAAATTACCATATGATCTTGCAATCCTATACCTGAATGTAACCCAAAAGAATTGTAAGAATGGTCTGGAACAGATATTTATACACTCACATTCATAGCAGCATTATTCATAGTAGCCCAAAGGTAGAATTAACATTAGTGTCTATCACTAAGGTTGAATGATGGATGAATTGATAAATGAAATGTGGCATATACATATACAGGAATATTATTCATCCTTAAAAAGAAAGGAAATCCATGGATAGACCTTGAAGACATTATGCTTGATAAAATAAAGCAGACTCAAAAGGACACATATGATTCCAATTATATCATGTCCTTAGAAGAGTCAAATTTATAGAAACAAAATACAGAATGGAATTTTTCAGGAACAAGGGGAAGAGAATGATGGAGAATTGTTTAATGGGTACAGAGTTTCAATTAAAAAGATAAGTTCTGGAGATGGCTAGTGGTAAGGGTTGCTCAACAATGGGAATGTATTTAATGCCACTGAATTGTACACTTAAAAACAGTTAAAATGGAAAATTTTATGTTGTATATATATCATCTATATTCATGTACATATATAAACAATTGTATACATATAGTTCTTATTTAAAAGAGAATGTGAGCAAAGGATGGAAGCAGCTTCCTTCCAGGCTTGCCAGGAGGCCCACCGCTGTCAGTATCTCAGATTCTAAACTTTTGAACTTAGTGCTAGGAGGGAGAAAACTTCCCTCATGGGGTAGCTTTGTGTGGCATGTGGGCTTTTAAAGCCCAGGACCTAAGACCCTATAGATACCTCTGTAGGTACTCCCTGAGCCTGCATCTTCAGAGACCCAAAATGTGATGCAAAGACTTACAATTCACCTTCTTCAAACCTCACAACGTTTTGGTTTTCATGCTTAGCCAAAAAAAAGGTGAAGAAAAGCAAGAAATCCTACTTAATTTACATCTACCATGCCCACTGCCCTGTTCATTAATTTACTGATTTTACTAATATTTTTCAAATGTGCACAGCATGCTCAAAAAGATAAAAATTATAACCCACAAGTAGCTTATATTTTAGAGGAGAGACAACTAATATTAAAATTAGACTCAGGACGTACTATATAATCTACAGGGCCTAGTGTCAATTGAAAATTTAGGACCTGTTGTTCAAAGTTATTAAGAATTTCAAGTTGGTGATAACAAAGTATAAAACCAAGTATGAGTCCATGAAGCTGGTCCTGAATAAACTGATATGGAATGTTAGTTTTTATATAATAAGTGTATAAAAGAAAAAGATAAAGCATGGAAGAGTGCTGAATAACAAAGAGTTTTCCATTTTTAGGGAGGGTGAAGAGGGAAGATGTCTCAAAAAAAATGGGTTTCAATTAATAAGCTAAAAGAAGGAAGGAAGGGAGCCATGGAACCATCTGGAGAAACGCATTCTCGGCAAAGGATACAAAAACCCCAATTGGAAACATGCCTATGTCCAGCTTACTGAAGAAACAACAGCTAGAGTAGAGAAATGGAGGAAAACAGTAGGAAAATTTGAGGCTAGAGACTTAAAGGAGTAAGGAAAAAGGAGATATGGCCAATACCAGGTAAGATGTCTTAGGTTATATTAAGGACTTTGACTTTTACTATGGATGAGATCACAGAAAGTCCCTCATGCCAGGTTAGGCTTACACCTTTGTATAGTACATAAAAGTTTAAAAACTTACAATCAAGATCTACTAATTTATCTTCTCCCTTGACCTTAAAAGAGACAAAGAAGAGATATTTATTGAGCTCCTCTTAGAAACCTGAAATCGAACAATAAAGTGGATTCATCAAAGTCTCTCAGATATTGTCATTTGGGCTATACTACAGCTGTCATGTGGGATGCCTTAGAGCCCAAACATTTCTTTTTGTCCTAGAACCATGGTCTAAATCATTCTCTTCTCCCGTCCCCTATCCAGTCCCCGTTACATTCATTTAGGCCCCAGTATACTTAATGACAAATTCAGTGGTTACATTGGTTTAAAATCCGTAACATCCAAATAACAAGTATTTGCAAAAACAACATTCTCTTGGAAATGTATCCTTAAAATAAATTAGGAGAACATAGAGAGCTATTTGTAGAATTTTACCATCAAATTAAAACTTGCAACCTCTGAAAACATTTTAAATTGTCACATTAACAATTTTATATGTATATTCTGAATACTTATTGAGTAAATATTTCTACCAATTGCAAGCCAGTATGTAAACTTTTCTTTGAAAAAAGAATGATGGAAAGATACTGTGCTTATGTGCAAGGAGCTTCCACTGTAATACACGAGAGTGGAGAGGTGTTCACATTGCTAGAAGGAGGGAGGCAGGAAAAAATCAGATGACAAAGTGCCAGAAAAAATTAGGAAAATAAATTACTCCTGGCTGCAGAGCCAGGTGAGCCTTCATGGAAAAGCAGCAGTGTTTGACAGTCATGGAAAGGCATATTTTCTGTCCCTTATTCAATTGGTAAAGGGAAGAGAACATAGGAAATAAAGAGAAATAGATATAGGATGAGGTAATGAGAGGATAGAAAATATGGGGAAAACCGATTGGGAAAAAGAAGAAAAAGAGGTTTCAGAAAACATGAAGAAGCATGGTAGTTGCTGAGATATATAGATAGAAAATAAAAGGGGAAAAATAGAAGAGGAATTAGAAAAGGGAGGAAGAAAAAAATGTGAAAAGATTGAGGTAAGCAGAGTTAGAGGACAAGGCAGTGAGACATTTACTATCAACTCCAGAGAGTGTGCCAAAAGCCTATGGGTTTCTGTCCAGGAGACCCCCAAAATACAACCTTAGGTCTGATATCTTAATCTCCACACAGCTCTAGATCCACTCAGATACACATTCCCTTCTATTCTGCTTTTGTCTAACTAGCATAGCAATACTCACTCATTTTGCTTAGGAAACGCCTAGGGTTCAATCTCAAAATCCCAACCCAAGAAGCACCATAGGTTTTTGTGTAGTGGTTGTTGCTTGTGTGTTTGAAAGCCACAGAACTTCTATGTTTTACCCTTGCAAACATAACTAGGAATAGAGAACACTGTCACGTGCCCTGAGGCTACCCAGTGGGTCCAGAAGTAAAAGTAAAACTTTCCCAACCACTTTTTCATATACAAATAGTGTTAAATTTGAAACCAGCAGCTGTGCACTTTAACCACTTTCTCTTGTGTGATTTATTCCAATCGCACTTCTTAAATAAAACTTCCCTTTTAGCTATGGAAATAGATTTCCTTCCTGAACAACTTGTTCTTCTAGAAATAAGTGTTGAGTCAGATATGTGACAATGATTCTGCCAAAAGAAATATGCACCATAAACAGCAGCTTCCTATTTGTAGTTGTCTCATGTTCCTCTGTGATGGGAAAGCTTCTTTATCCACATTTTGGCCATGAAGAGGAAGTGTCTCATGGAAACGGACTAAAACAAATTTCTGAGAAATGAGAATTACCTGTGGGGCAATTTAAAATGTCTCAGAGAGCAGGAAAATGTGGTTTAAAGTATTGGTAAGTACTCAAACAGTACCTACCAAACAGTACAGTCAGTTTCATCCACTACTTCTCAAGGACTTAGAAGTAAAAGCCTATTTTAAAGTTAGTCTGGAAAGAGCAATTTCACTCTAGAATTTGCCCTACTTTCGATTTCCTAGGAAAAAATACTTGCTTTTGGTATTTGGTAATAAATAAAAGCCAATCTTAGTGAACATGTTTCCTATAGCTTACATTATGATGAGTGCTTATGTAAGTCGTCTCATTTTATTGATAAAACAGCCGTAAGAGGAAGACATGCTGATCTCCATCAAACAGACCAGGCAACTGAAGTTTCCTAGCCCATATGCCAGTAAGTCAGAAATTGGATTGGGACCAAGCTTAGATTACTCAAACAGTAGGTGCTTAACCAGTATCGTATGCGGCCTCTAATGGAAGCTTCTTTATTAAAAGACAAAGTGCAGTATTCTGGAGTCTCAGCTGGTGGGCTAGGACAGAGTTGGGCTTCTGTGGCTGAACATGGGCAGGGTTTGTTATGTGAGACAGGAGAAAAGTTAAGAAAAAAAAGTTCCAACAAAGCCATTTAAATGAAGTCAGAGATAGCAGTTGTGTAGACCAGATGGGGAAATAGATGTACTATGATCAAAAGCCAAGTTTCAAAACTATATATGAACTTGATATAAATGGAAACAGGTCAGAAATAGTGGAGATGGTCTGGGAGAATTGGCTTAATGTATCAAGGTGCCCAGAGTTGGTCCTTGGGTTTGTGAAAAATGAGTGGATTGTGCTAGCTTAAAGGATATCATACTTTACCATATGAAAATTAACTCAGTAAGATAGCGATGTGTCTGCCAGGTATCAGAGTATGCTGTTTCTGGAAGCAACAAATAGGCAAGAAGTTCTATAAACTGTAGTGCTTTTATCATAATTATCACCATCATTAACTATGAGAAGCAATACATAAAGTCAGAAATATGCTGCATATTAAGAGGCAATGTTGGAAACCAATATCAGACCCACAATGCACTTCAGCTTTTATGTATAATACCTTTTTTCTTCTATTTCCTTCAAGATTTTTAAGTTATGCAAAGTATTATTATATCAAATTTATAAACATACTTTTTTGTAAAAATGCTACATACTGATAGTTTAAAGAACAATAAAGAAGATTAACATTCTAATACTCATAAATAGCCATTAACATTCGGTACGAGCCCAGGCATCATAGGGAGACCCTATCTCTACAAGTAATTTTAAAAGTTAGCTGAATGTGATGGTGTGCCTGTGGTCCCAGCTACCTGGAAGGCTGAAGCAGGAGGATTTCCTGAGCCCAGGAGGTGAAGCTGCAGTGAGTCACAATCATGCCACTGCACTCCAGCATGGGTGACAGAGTAAGACCCTGTGTCAAAAAAAACAAACAACAAGAACAATAACAAACATTTGGTAAATATTATTTATGAAAAACTATATAATTCTGCTCTTGTTAACTAACTTAGTTAACTTGGAATTCAATGAATTTAAGTGAAACCAAAAAAAAAAGTGTTAATGTAAAACAAATGGAGTTACTGAGCTTCAGAGAGTGAGTATTCTTACTTTGGAACAGGCTTCTAGTTCTGAACAGATCCAATTTTTCTGTCCTGTGCTCAGAGCAGATTTGTACTGCACTGTTCCTTTGCTGATTGATAGGACCATGTGATCTGGCCACTCAGTTAGGGGATAAGTATGTGTACTCTCTAAATCTCATGTTGAATCGTATTGTTGGAAGAGTTTGGGTTATGGAGGCAGATCTCTTAGGGCTTGGTTCTATCCTTGTAGTAGTGAATGAGTTCTCTTGTGAGATCTGGTTATTTAAAAGTGTGTGGCACCTCCCCGCAACCTTACTCTTGCTCTTGCTCTGGCCATGTGATGTGTCTGCACCGTCTTTGCTTTTACCATGAAAAAAGCTGCCTGAGGCTTCCCCAGAAGCCAGGCAGATGCCGGTGCCATCCTTGTACAGCCCACAGAACCATGAGCCAATGAAACCTCTTTTCTTTATAAATTATCCAGCCTCAGGTGTTCCCTTATAGCAATGCAAGAACAGAGTAACACAGGGATTGGGAGTGATAATGTGACTTCCAGACCGAAGAATCCAACTGTCATATATGCTTCCCTAACAATCTTTTTCCCTACCTTATTGATCAGGGAGGCTACATAATCTGGACAATGCTGCTACATGATGAAATTTAATGGATGCAGATGCTGAGACCTATAGCTGATTTTGCAAGAGGAAAACATAGCCTTGTTACAGTCAGACACTGAGATTGTGAAGTTGTGTATTACTACAAGTTATCCACACCAATCCCGAATAATATCTTACAAGAGCAATATTTAGTTCCCAAATATGTCTCTAAAGTTTAGAAAAATGATACTAAAAATTAACAGGTTAAACTACAATGGTGAATAGAATGGCAGATAACAAGGTTGGGAGTTTGAGACCAGCCTTG
>NW_012113141.1:17108694-17112824 GCF_000951035.1 Colobus angolensis palliatus
GACTCAGCTTCCCTAAGTGCCCGGGATTACAAGTGTGAGCCACCATCTCCCGCCAAGTCATCTGTTTTAACAATGTACCATTTGGGGATGTGGGAGATGTCAACAGTGGGGAAGGTTATGCATATGTGGGGCTGAGGAGCATATTGGAACTTTCTGTACTTTATGCTCAATTTTTCTGTCAGTCTAAATCTGCTCTAGAAAAAATAGGTCTGTTTTTAAAAATTATCAGGTTGAGATATTGTACTTTTTAAACCACACATTTCAATATTGGCATCTATTGCCTATTTCTATTCTATATGTGAGAAAATTGGCGTTTTTTTCAGTGTTTCTTCAAATTCTTAAAAATTAATGTTACCTATATTATTTTTACTTTTTCATACTTATATCAAATTTCCTTCTGTTTTATAAACATAATTTTTATAGTTGTTATGTCTTACATGTCTAACTAAATGGATTAGATGTCCACCCCAAATGCTTTCAATGTGATTTCTATATCTTGAGTTCTGTGTTGTTTCTCTTCCTTTTTGCATGGATTTTCTTATTCATTAGAATTTTGTTTGCTAGCATCATTTCTTGTTTATTTTGGTAATAGGAGATTAGATGCTTCAGTCTTAAACTTCTTGAATATCCATAGATGTTCTTTGTTACCTTTATACTAAAATTGACAACAGGGCTAAAGATCTCAGTATCAGGTCACACTTTTCTACAAAATTATTTTCTTTCTACTGGGATGAGTGGTAATGTGGAAATATAATTTGCTTTGACTGCTTCAATGACTACTCACATAAGCCTTCTGTTTTCTTTCTAAATTAAGTAGTGTTATCAAGATATAAATTGGTGTTTACTTTTTCTGTATCAAAATCATCTGGGGATTGATATGTGCTTTCACTCTGAAGATAGCAATGTTCTTTGTTTCCAAAGAACTTTGAGTTTATATACTTAATTACATTTTCTATTATATGTAGTCTTTTTCAAGGACATAAATTATGCATGTGTTATATCTCCTCCCTTATCCTTGACTACGATCTTTTCTGTAATAAGTGTTTTTAACATTTTATTCTAATTTGTATTGTTTCTAATATGATACTCATCTCTTGGATAGATTTTATTTTCTCTCATTTTTTTTCTGAGAGTTCACAGTTCATTTTTCATTTTCTTTTCCATCTTTGTAGCACCTTTTTGACATACGTTGTAAAAGAGAACATGTTGTCTACAGCATCCTGGAACTTGTCCAGAATTGTCAGCCTGAACTCTTCAGGTGGAAATTTGGGTAATTTCTGTCTCCTGTATTTGTTGCCTTTTAAAAGGTTATCTGTTGCATTTTCCTTAAATACACATTTTCTCTTTCGATCTATCAAGCAGAGAATAAACAAACATTCAAAACTCAAATATACAAAAATATAACCTTTGTTATATTTTATATATTTTATACATTGACATATTAAATTATGTGTATTTATCATTTACAACATGATGTTTTGAAGTATATATACATTTTGAAATGACTAAATCTAGCTAAGCAACTTATGCATTAGCTAATATAGTTATAATATTTGCAGTAAGAATACTTTACATCCACTCTCTTAGCATTTTTCAAGAATATAATATATTATTAACCATCATCATGTTGTAAAATAGATTTTTTGAATGTATTGCTCCTGTCTAACTGAAATTTTGTATTCTTTGACCAACATTTCTACAACACTCCTCCAACTATCCTAGCCCCTGGTAACTACCATTCTACTCTACTTCTAGAAAATCGACTTTTTTAGATTCCACACATAAAGAAAATATGTGGTATTTGTCTTCCTGTGCCTGATGTATTTCACTTAACATAACATCTTTTAGACTTATCCACATCATCACAAATGACAAGATTTCTTTCTTCTTATGGTTGAATAATACTCCTTGTGTATATATACCACTTCTTTTTTTATCTGTTTGTCCATGATGGATACTTAGGTTGATTCCATGTCTTGGCTATTGTGAATAGTGCTTCTATAAACATGGAAGTGTAGACATCTCTTTGAGATAGTGATTTCATTATTTTGTATGTATACCTGGTAGTGGGATTGCTGGATTATATATTAGTTCTAATTTTATTTTTCTAAGAAACTCCCATACTGTTTATATTAATGGCTGTTTTAATTTACATTCCCAACAGTGTCCAAAGGTTATTTTTTCTCCACATCCATACCAATATTTGTCTTTTGTCTTTTTGATAACAGCCATCTTAACAAGTGTAAGGTGATATCTCATAGCGTTGATATCTCATTTGTGTTTCCCTCATGATTAGTGATGTTGAGCATTTTTTCATATATCTGTTGGCCATTTTATGTCTTTCTTTGAGATATGTATATTTTTTGAGTTATTTGTTTCATTCCTATTGAGTTGAGTTTCTTATATATTTTGGAAATTAGCATTCTATCAAATATATAGTTTACAAATATGTCCTCCCAATTTATAGGTTATCTCATCACTCTAATTGATTGTTTCCTTTGCCATGTAGAAAATTTTCAGTTTGGAAGATGGCCGAATAGGAACAGCTCCAGCCTCCAGCTCCCAGCATGAGTGACACAGAAGATGGGTGATTTCTGCATTTTCAACTGAGGTACCGGGTTCATCTCACTGGGGCATGTCAGACAGTCGATGCTGGTCTGCAGGTGCAGCCCGAACAACAAGAGTTGAAGCAGGGCAAGGCATCGCCTCACCTGGGAAGCACAAGGGGGAAGGGAATTCCTTTTCCCAGCCAAGGGAAATTGAGACACACAACACCTGGAAAGTCAGGTAACTCCCACCCTAATACTGCACTTTACCAAGGGTCTTAGAAAATGACACACCAGGAGATTATATCCCACACCAGGCCCAGAAGGTCCCACGCCCACAGAGCCTCCCTCATTGCTAGCACAGCAGTCTGAGATCTAACTGCAATGTGGCAGCGAGGCTGGGGGAGGGGCACCCGCAATTGCTGAGACTTAAGTAGGTAAACAAAGCTGCTGGGAAGCTCAAATTGGGTGGAGTTCAACACAGCTCAAGGAGGCCTGCCTGCCTCTGTAGACTCCACCTCTGGGGACAGGGCATAGCTAAACAAAAATCAGCAGAAACCTCTGCAGATGTAAATGTCCCTGTCTGACAGCTTTGAAGAGAGCAGTGGTTCTCCCAGCCTGGAAGTTGAGATGTGAGAATGGACAGACTGCGTGCTCAAGTGGGTCCCTGACCCCTGAGTAGCCTAACTGGGAAATATCCCCCACTAGGGGCAGATGGACACCTCACACCTCACACGGCTGGGTACACCCCTGAGATGAAGCTTCCAGAGCAAGAATCAGACAGCAACACTCACTACTCAGCAATATTCTATCTTCTGCAGCCTCCACTGCTGACACCCAGGCAAATAGGGTCTGGAGTGTACCTCAAGCAAACTCCAACAGACCTGCAGTTGAAGGTCCTGAATGTTAGAAGGAAAACTAACAAACAGAATGGACATCCACACCAAAACCCCATCAGTGTGTCACCATCATCAAAGACCAAAGGCAGATAAAACCACAAAGATGGGGAAAAAGCAGTGCAGAAAAGCTGGAAATTAAAAAAATCAGAGCACATATCCCCTTCGAAAGGAACGCAGCTCATTGCCAGCAACGGAACAAAGCTGGACGGAGAACGACTTTGATGAGTTGAGAGAAGAGGGTTTCATAAATCAAACTTCTCAGAGCTAAAGGAGGAACTATGTAACCAGTGCAAAGAAACTAAAAACCTTGAAAAAAGAATGGATGAATGGATAACTAGAATAATCAATGCAGAGAAAACCTAAAAAGAACTGATAGAGATGAAAACCATAACACGAGAACTACATGACAAATGCACAAGCTTCAGTAACTGACTCAATCAACTAGAAGAAAGAGTATTAGTGACTGAAGATCAAATGAATGAAATGAAGCGAGAAGAGAAGTGTAGAGAATAAAAAGTAAAAAGAAATGAACAAAGCCTCCAAGAAATATGGGATTATGTGAAAAGACCAAATCTGCGTCTCATTGGTGTGCCTGAAAGTGATGGGGAAAATGGAACCAAGTTGGAAAACACTCTTCAGGATATCATCCAGGAGAACTTCCCCAACCTAGGAAGGCAGGCCAACT
>NW_012113141.1:17113664-17114027 GCF_000951035.1 Colobus angolensis palliatus
CTAGTCTCTGATAAAACAGACTTTAAACCATCAAAGATCAAAAGAGACAAAGAAGGCCATTACATAATGGTAAAGGGATCAATTCATCAGGAAGATCTAACTATCCTAAATATATATGCACCCAATATAGAAGCACCCAATTTCATAAAGTAAGGCCTTAGAGACTTACAAAAAGACTTAGACTCCCATACAATAATAATGGGAGATGCTAACACCCCACTGGCAACATTAGACAGATCAACGAGACAGAAAATTAACAAGGATATTTAGGAATTGAACTCAACTCTGCATCAAGCGGACCTAATAGACATCTACAGAACTCTCCACCCCAAATCAACAGAATATACATTCTTCTCAGCACCA
>NW_012113141.1:17116762-17121041 GCF_000951035.1 Colobus angolensis palliatus
TACGTAATACCATTTAGGACATAGGCATGGGCAAGGACTTCATGTCTAAAACACCAAAAGCAATGGTAACAAAAGTCAAAATTGACAAATGGGATCTAATTAAACTAAAGAGCTTCTGCACAGCAAAAGAAACTACCATCAGAGTGAACAGGCAACCTACCGAATGGGAGAAAATTTTTGCAATCTATTCATCTGACAAAGAGCTAATATCCAGAACCTACAAATAACTCAATCAAATTTACAAGAAGAAAACAAACAACCCCATCAAGAACTGGGCCAAGGATATGAACAGACACTTCTCAAAAGAAAACATTCATACACCCAACAGACACATGAAAAAAATGCTCATCATCACTGGCCATCAGAGAAATGCAAATCAAAACCTCAATGAGATACCATCTCACACCAGTTAGAATGACAATCATCAAAAAATCAGGAAAGAACAGGTGCTGGAGAGCATGTGGAGAAATAGGAACACTTTTACACTGTTGATGGGACTGCAAACTAGTTCAACTATTGTGGCGATTTCTCAAGGATCTAGAACTAGAAATACCATTTGGCCCAGCCATCCCATTACTGGGTATATACCCAAAGGATTATAAGTCATGCTGCTATAAAGACACATGCATATGTATGTTAATTGTGGCAGTATTCACAATAGCAAAGACTTGGAATCAACCCAAATGTCCATCAGTGACAGACTGGATTAAGAAAATGTAGCACATATACACCATGGAATACTATGCAACCATAAGAAAGGATGAGTTTGTGTCCTTTGTAGGGACATGGATGCAGCTGGAAACCATCTTTCTCAGCAAACTATTGCAAGAACAGAAAACCAAACACTGCATGTTCTCACTCATAGGTGGGAACTGAACAATGAGATCACTTGGACACAGGAAGGGGAACATCACACACCAGGTCCTATTGTGGGGAGGGGGCTGGGGGAGGGATAGCATTAGGAGATATGCCTAATATAAATGACGAGTTAATGGGTGCAGCACACCAACATGGCACACATATACATATGTAACAAACCCGCACGTTGTGCACATGTACCCTAGAACTTAAAGTATAATTTTAAAAAAAAGAAAATTTTCAGTTTGTTGTCATCTCATTTGTCTATTTTTGCTTTTGTTTCCTGTGTTTTGGAGTCATACTTAAAAAATCATTGTCCAAACCAATGTCATGGAGGTTTCCCCTGTGTTTCTTCTAGTAGTTTCATAGTTTCAGGTATTATATTTAGGTATTTAATCCACTTTGAGTTGATTTTACATATAGTGTGATATGAGGGTCTAATTTTATTCTTCTGTATGTGTATATCCAATTTTCCCAACATAAATTATTGAAGAGGCTCTCCTTATCACATTGTGACTTCTTGCCTTCTTTGTTGAAAATCAGTTGACTGTAAATGCATGAATTTATTTCTGGGTTCTCTATTAGGTTCCATTGGTCTATGTGTCTGTTTTTATGGGAATACCATGTTGTTTTGTTTACTATGGATTTGTCGTGTATTTTGAAATTAGGTAATGTGATGCCTCCAGTATTGCTCTTTTTGCCAACAATGGCTCTGGCATTCAGGGTCTCATGTGGTTTCAAAAAATTTTTCAAATATTTCTGTAAAGAATGTCACCAATATCTTAATAAGGATTGCATTGGATCTATAGTTTATTTGTGTAGTGTATATATTTTATTAACTCTTCCAACCCATGGAAATGTGATATCTTTTCATTTATTTGTCTCCTCATTTTTCCCTTCAATGTTTTATACTTTTTGGTGAACAGATCTTTCACCTCCTTGATTAAATTTACACCTAAGTATCTGAAGCTATTACAAAAGAATTTTTTTTATTTCTTTTACAGATAGTTCACTGTGAGTATATAGAGACTACTGCAACTTTGCTGAATTCACTACTTAGTTATAATATTCCTGAGTGACATCTTTAGGGTTTTCTTTACATAAGATTATATTATCTGCAAGTAGGGACCACTTAACTTCTTCTTTCCGAATTTGGATGCCTTTTATTTCTTTCTCTTATCTAATTGCTCTGACTAGAACTTCCAATATCATATTGAATAGAAATGACAAGAGTATCCTTGATTTGTTCCAGTTCTCAGGAAAAAGCTTTCAACTTCTCTCCATTGAATTCGATTTTAGCTACAGGTTTTGTTGTACACGCCCATTATTGTGTTGCAGGCCATTTCCTCTATAACTAATTTGTTGAGAGTTTTTATCATGAAATAATATTGAATTTTGTCAAATGCTTCTTCTGTACCTATTAAAATGACCATATAATTTTTTTCCTTCATTCTGCTAAGGTGACGTATTACATTTAATTTATGTATATTAGGCCATCTTTGCATCCCTAAGATGAATCCCATTTGATCATGGTGAATAATTTTTTTAAATGTTGTTGAATTCACTTTGTCAGTGTTTTCTCAATGATTTTTATGTCTATTTTCACCCAGAATATTGACCTGTAGTTTTCTTTTTTTGTAGTTTCTTTGCCTGGCTTTGGTATCATGGTTAAGCTGACTTTACAAAATGCTTGGAAATATCCCCTCTTTTTCAATATTTTGAAAAAGGTTGAGATGAATTGGTATTAGTTCTACTTAAATGTTTGATAGAATTCAACAATGAAGCCATAAGTTCCTGGACTTTTATTTGATGACAGGCTTTTTATTACTGATATAATTTTCTTATTCATTATGGATCCATTAATATTTTATATTTTTTTAAATTAAGTTTTGATAGTTTTCATGTACCAAGGAATTTATTTCTTCTAGTTTGTCCAATTTTTGGCATACAATTTTTCATAATAATCTCTTTTGACCCTTTGTATTTCTGTTTTATTCGTTGTAATATCTACTTTTCCATTTCTAGTTTTATATATTTTAGTCTTCTCTCTTTTTTCTTTGCCTAGCTAAAGGTTTGCCAATTTTGTATACCTTTTCAAAAAAATGCAGTTTTGTTGATCTTTTCCAGTGTTTTCCTAGTCTCTATTTTATTTATTTCTCCTCTCATCTTTATTATTTCCCTCCTTCCATTAACTTTGGGTTAGTTTGTTCTTGTTTTCCCAGTTCCTTGTGGTGCAATGCTAGGTTGTTTATTCAAGATCTTTATTCTTTTTTGATATAGGTGTTTATTATTAAGAACTTCCTTCTTAAAACTATTTTTGCTATATCCCATAGGTTTTGGTATACGGTTTCCATTTTCATTTGTCTCGAGAAATTATTTAAATTTTCCTTTTGATTTGTTTGTTAACTCATTGGTTGTTTAAGAGCATGTTGTTTAGTATCCATATATTAATGATTTTTTTCACAGTTCCTCTTGCTATTGATTTTTAGTTTTATATCATTGTGGTCAATAAAGATATCTAACATGATTTTAGTCTTCTTAAATTTGTTAAAACTTCTTTTGTGGTATAACATATCATCTATTTTGGAGAATGTCCCATACATCATTGAGAAGAATGTTTTCTGTGGCTATTGGATGGAATATTCTGTATATGCCTGTTAGGTTTGTTTAATTTAGAATGCTTAAGTCTGAAGTTTCCTTAATAATTTTCAATATGGATGATTTGTCTACTACTGCTGAAAGTGCAACACTGAAGTACCCTACTATTGTGTATTGCAGTATATTTCTCCCTTCAGGTTGGTTTTTTTTTGAGACGGAGTCTTGCTCTGTCACCCAGGCTGGAGTGCAGTGGTGCAATCTCGGCTCACTGCAAGCTCTGCCTCCCAGGTTCATGCCATTCTCCTGACTCAGTCCTGAGTCACCAGGAATACAGGTGCCTGCCACCATGCCTGGCTAACTTTTTTGTATTTTTTTTTAATACAGATGAGGTTTCACCATGTTAGCCATGATGGTCTCGATCTCCTAACCTCACGATCTGCCCATCTCGGCCTCCCAAAGTGCTGGGATTACAGGTGTGCCTGGCCCAGATTGATTTTTATTTGCTTTATGTATTTAGTTACTTCAATATTGTCTGCATATATATTTGTAATTTTCATATCTTCTTGTTGAATTGACACCTTTGTCATTATATAATGATGTTCTTCATCTCTTTTTATACTTTATTATGATCTATTTTGTCTGATATAAATATAGCTGCTTTTGCTCTCTTATGGTTTTCATTAGCAAAGAATATCTTTTTTTTTTAATTCTTTGAAAGGTTCTTTTTTTTTTATTATTATACTTGAAGTTCTAGGGTACATGTGCATAACGTGCAGGTTTGTTACATATGTATACTTGTGCCATGTTGGTGTGCTGCACCAAT
>NW_012113141.1:17124155-17133855 GCF_000951035.1 Colobus angolensis palliatus
CCTGTGTGTGTTCTTACAAGTGAAAGGAGTTTCATGTAGACAGCACATAGCTGGGTCTTGGGTTTTTTTTTTAACTCATACAGCCACTGTATATACTTTAATTACAAATTTTAATTCGTTTACATTTGAGGTAATTATTGATAGGTAAGGACTACTACTGTCATTTTATTAATTGTTTTATAAGTCATTTGTTCCTTTCTTCCTCTTTTGCTATCTTTCTTTGTAGGTAAGTGATTTTCTCTAGTGGTATGTTTACTTTTCTTTATCCTTTTTTTTGTGTGTGTGTGTGTATCTACTATAGGTTTTTGCTTCATGATTACCAGGAGGCATACAAAAAACATCTATAGTTATAACAGGTTATTTTAAGCTGATGATACCCTTCATGACAAAAATTCAGAACTGTATATTTTTACTCCAAACTCTTCCCACATTTTGAATTTTTAATCCCACACTTTACATCATTTTATATGACATATCTGTTAAAAATTATTGTAGTTATTATTATTTTTAATATTTTTGTGTTTCAACCTTCACACTAAAAAATATATAAGGATTTTACATTCAACTATTACAATATTAGAGTATTCTGAATTTGACTGTCTGCTTTTACCAGTGAATTTTTTAATTGTGGATGTTATTTGTATTGTTAGTGTTCTTTTCTTTCAGCTTGAAGAACTCTCTTCAGCGTTTTTTCAATAAGACAGATATGATGGTGAGAAACTTCCTCAGCTTTGCCTGTCTGGAAAAATCTATCTTGCATTCATTTATGAAGAACAACTTTGCTTGGGACAGTATACTTGATTGACAGTACTTTTTCCCTTAGGACTTTGAATATTTTATCTATCTCCTAAGATCTCTGCTGAGAAATCTTCTGCCAGTCATACTGAAACTCTCATATATTATTTGCTTTTTCTTACTGATTTCAGAATCCTCTTTTTGTCTTTGATTTTTGACAGTTTGATTATAATGGTTTAGGTAGTTTTATTTGGATTGAAACTGATTAGAGATTTTTGTCCTTCCTTTATCTGGATATTTACATCTTTGGGTTTGAAAATTTTTCTACAATTTTTTTATTAAGCTCTCTGTCTTTTTATCATTCTCTTCTCCTCCTTTAACTCCTGTGATTCAAAAATTTGTTCATTTGATCCTGTCCTATAAAGTCCATAACTTTCTTCATTCTTTTTATTCTTATTTTTACTGTGTGTTTTTAAATAACCTGGTCTTGAGTTCACAAATTTTCCCTTCTGCCTGATAAATTCTGCTGTCAATGCTCTTTATTGCACTTTTTATTTTGTTCATTATACTTATCAGCTTCAAAATGTCTGTGTGTTTTTTTACTACTTCTATTTCTCTATTGAATTTCTCATTTTGGTCACATATTTTTCCTTATTTAGTTGAAATATTTCTCTATATTTTCCTGAAGTTTGCTGAGCTTCCTAAAACAGTTGTGTTAAACTCTTTGTCAGGCAGTTCAAACATCTCCATTTCTTCAGGGTCAGACAGTCCCTGACATCTTATTTCTTTGGTGATATTATGTCTCCATCATTGTTCTTGATTGTTGTGGTTGTGCATCAGTGGTTGCATAATTGAAGAGGTAGATACTTATTTCAGCCTTCACAGACTAGTTTATTCTGGAATATCCCTGTAATAGGCACACTGCTGGGGTACACCAGAAGCCCAGGGAAGTTATGACTGTCACAGTGCTGCCAGAAGCACAGCATCAAGCAAATGCTGGGGTAAATCTGATTCCCAGTTTCACTGAGGCCTGCTGCTTAGAAGTTTTTAGAGCCCAGGGTCTCCTCTGACCACCAGGATCACCCCCTGATGCCCATTGAGGAAGCTACAGCTACACACAGAAGGAAGCTCAAAAACTACATTAAGCCCCACTACAGAAGGAAATTGAAGATGCCAAGATGAGGTGTGAAGTTCCAATTTTGAGATCTTTTAATGTGAAAAGGAAGATGGTAACATGGAGGAAGGAATTACAGTCTGAATTCGAAGGAATTAAGTCTTTCTTGGAAAAAGAACAAGCTGCAATTCATGATAGGCTACTTACTGAAGAGAAGGAGGCTGAAGAAAAACTCACTGAAAACCAAAGACAAATTCCAAAGCACTTATTTGTACTACAACATCTGTTAAATGAAATAACAAAGAAGTGTTTTCAGGCAGACCTGGATGAGCTGATAGATATTGAGAATATTTACAACACATATGAAATCCTGAAAACCCCTGCAATCTTCTCACATGAATCAAGGAAGGAGAGTTTGAGTCTCCCTCCACATTATTTTGGCCTGCAAAGAATGACGAGCACATTTCAGGAAGACTTGATGCCAGATCCAAAAATAGCCCACCCTAGTCTTATTATCTCAAGAGATAGAAAACATGTGATATTAAGGATGATGAGGCCAAACTTTGTTGATAATTTTCAGTCATTTAGTTTTTACCCGGTTGTCTGGAGCTTTGAAAGATTTGATGCTGGGAGACACTTTTGGCAAGCAGAAGTGAGAGGCACAGGTGCATTGTTCCTTGGTGTGTGTAAGGAAACATTTCCCAGAGATAGTCTTACATCACCAACTCCACAGATGGGGTGCTGGCAAATTCAGTCATTCTGTAGTTCACGCACTACAAGGAATACAGAAGTCCTGCAAGTTGCCATTTTTCTGGACTATGAGTGGGGGGAGGTTTCATTTTATAATTTAAAAAACCGATCACATGTGTATACCTTCACTGATAAGTTTACGGAAAAGCTTATACCTTATTTCTCTATTGAACCTTCTTCACAAGCTGTTACAATCAGTATTGTCATAGACCAATGAAGGGCTTCTTAGAGAGCCCTTTGTATGTGGCTATCTTTTCTTCCTGTATTCTTGGAAGACATTTGTACTATAGATTCTGATTCAAAAAAAAAAAAAAGAAGTTTTTAGAGCCCAGGACCACTGATGTTGATCTAGAAATGGTACAGGCCAGAGATTGAGTTCGCCAAGCAAGTATGAAGCCTAGAACTTTGTGTTACTGGTTGGTGCCACGGTGAGTCTAAAATTTCTGTCTGTGGGTACTGAATTGGAATATAGGATTGTGGGTTTCTGCCAAGTGCCACATTTTACTGTGGCAGGCCAGTATTCTGTTCAAGACAAGTCCTGTGCTCACTTTTCTCTTTCCCCAGAGCAGATGTTATTGCTCTTCATACTGGATTGCCTGGGGTTAGAAGAACAGTGACATGAATAATGTAAAACCATTCTTCCTACCATCTTCAATGCATCTTTCTTTATTTATGTTCTATAGCTAGGTACTGCAATCTCTCACCTGATTTAATTAGCTCTTGTGAAGGTATTTTTTAATGTGTGATTTGTTTCTTGAATTTATGCTTCTATGGAAAGATCTTTGCTGGAGAATATTACTCTGCCATCTTGCACTGTCCTTCTTTAGATTAGACTTTTTTATTTTATACAGGTGACTTCATAGTGGCCCTAAAGTCTCTCAGTCTTCTTAGCATAGACAACTTATTGTATATGACATGCTTACATATATATCTTGAATTATTGATTTTGAAAACTCATAACTGATTTTATGTTTAAATTATGAGATATTTATTGCTCAAAAATTCACTATGGAATAGAAAACGTCATAAAGCATTAATAAATAATACATATTTTTTAAATTATCACATTGACAAAAGTTCTCTCTTTAATGAGTCAGGCTCAGTTGAGCTCTGTTCTCAACTTGGCCTCAACTTTAGCCTATAAAGAATGCAGACTTTCAGCCTAAACAATTTCAGCTACCCCATGCTCTGAGAGACGTTAACGTACTCTAGCATGCCTCCTTACAGCCCAAGGATGTGTGAAAGAAAAATAAAAACTTGGGATCCCAATTCACTATGCCAAAAGAAAAAAAATAAGCTAAGTCATGCAAGAAGCTGCCTTTCCTATTGTTCCTAAGCAGACATCTACAGATAAAAGATTAAATGTCTCCACAGGTAGCTACTTTACATTTACCTTATCTAATGTAAAGTGCCAAGTTACTGAGTGCAAGATGAATATACAATTGACTGTTCCCCTACCTGCTCCTTTTCTCATGCAATGTGTGAATTACTATATGTTTCCCCTTCCACTCTAGCCCAGTTTTCCCCTTTAAATACTGAAGCCCTGAAAGTTGACTTTGGAGAAACGGACAGACCATAGACTTTCTGTGATTCCATGTTTATTTTTGCCAGGCATGTCCTTAACTTTGGCAAAACAAACTCCTAAGTTAATTAAAACCTGTCTCTCAGGTTTACAGATGTGTTCTTGGGATGTGGTTTACAGATGTGTTCTTTTTCATTTACAGATGTGTTCTTGGGATGACCCCACCAGTCCTCTCAAATTACTACCTGAGAAAGCTAAAGGCTGCCCAAAGAATTTATTATTTGTTCTAACCAACACCTGAGAAGGGAGACCCTGTCTCCCAATCACTGTGAGATAGTAGCAGTGTATCTACGAAAAGCACCAGTTAGCAAACCCAGATGGCCTAATCATGTTGACCAATCATACTTCCTGCTTTTCAGTTCTCTGACTCTGCTCGAACTCCACTTTTTCCTCTTTTCTATTCTGTCACTATCCCTTTATAATGCCAGTCACCTCTACTGAATACATCAGACTTTCTTCCCTTTTGCAGTAGTTACTGAGTAAAATCTGCTTACAGTCTTTAACAAGTGTGTGGCTTTATTTATCTTTGACGAACTACATCAAGGTATACCATGTACATGAACTAGAAGATGCAGTATTATAGTGATGTCAATTCTGCCCAGCTTATTCCCTAAATTCAGTGCAATCTCAATTAACATCTGAAAAGTTTGCTTGTATAACATAACAATCAGATTCTAATTAACATAGAAAATGAAAAGTCCTAGAATAGCCATTATTATTTAAAATAGTATAGAGGAACTCTGCAATAAGAAAGAGAGTCCAGTGTAGACTAATCTTAACTTTGATTCAAATAGAGGTAAATGGGCATTCTAAAGGGAGAATGAAGGAGTAGAGAAAAGGGAACAAGTGAGGTTTGAGCAGCGTTAGAGAACTGGAAAACCAGTAAGGTGATTGGTCAATGTGATTAGGATATCTGGGTTTGCTAACTGGTGTTTTACAAAATATCAGCTTTATATAAAATTACTATGATTAAGATGATGTGGTACTAGCACAGAGGTATATGGTGAGACCAATGGAAGGGAAGGAAACCAATATCAAACACATTCCTATAAATAAACTTGACATATAATTGGGATAATATTACCAATCATGGGGGAAATAATGGACTATTTAAGATATTATTCTGAGACAATTGGTTATCTACTTGAGAAAAAATTTGAACTAGATTTTGATCTCCCTTAATTTATAAAAATAGAACATATAAAAGTTTAAAAATACCATAATAATATATATCATTGTTTATTATCCAAATATAGTATATAATTATGGCATAAAAAATGCATGGAGTTGGGCCTATTTTAATTAAACATTTTGAAATAAATAATGCAAGGAAATGATGTACAAATAAGGATAGGATTTACTTTGGAGAAAAGTGAGTGAATGGTATTAGAGATGAGACACAGGAAGTTTTAATTTTGCTTTTATAAATTTATTTCTTTAAAAATAAGCTGATGTAAATTTGACAAGCCATTACAATATTTTTAAGTTACTTTTTTATTTCTGTAACTCTCAGCACATTGGAATTATTCTTAATAAACTGGGGAAAAAAAGAATTAACATTCATTGAGTTCTTACTCTGTGCCAATTGTGATACTAAAAGCCTTCATTTACAATTTTATATATTCCTCACAAATACTCTATAAAGTAGTCATCATTTAGGGTCAATTTATTTAAAAAGAAATTGAATTTCTAAAAGGTTAATTTCCAAAAGGTTTAAAAATCCAGTCATGTCTGATTCCAAAAGTACAGAAGCATTTTGCTGAACCATAAATTTTTTAAATGTGTCTATGAAGCAAAGCATGATAAACCCAAAGTTCCTATTAGGGTTTACTTTGTTTCCATAGTTCCCTTAAGCACTAATATAGCATGAAAATATCTAGTGTTTTCAATTGCCATGGTTTCTTAGTATAAATTTCAATAGAATTATAAAAATATTTGCTAATATAATAAGAATTATATTGTGTCTTTGCCAAATGATATGAATGTTGTGACCCAGAGAATGGAAGTTATTTCTGAATCATCTTCTGAAGTTTTTTGCTATTTCTTTTCAATGTAGTTAACACTAAACTTGCTATATTTGTTCATTCTCACCCTGCTATGAAGATATACCCAAGACTGGGTGATTTATAAGAAAGAGGTTTAATTGACTCACAGTTCAGCATGGCTGGGGAGGACTCAGGAAACTTACAGTCACAGCAAAAGGAGAAGCAAACATATTCTTCTTCACATGGCAACAGGAAGGAGAAGAATGAGCAATTATGGGGGTGAGGAAGCCCCTTATAAAACCATCAGAACTTGTGAGAACTCACTATCATTAGAAGAGCATGCAGGTAACCACTGCCATGATTCAATTACCTCCCATTGGGTCACTCCCATGACACATGGGGAATATGGAAACTACAGTTCAAAATGAGATTTGGACGGGGACACAGCCAAACCACATGATTTCACCATTGGCCCCTCCAAAATTTTATGTCCTCCATTTCAAAAGACAATCATGCCTTCCCATTCCATTCCAGCATTAACTCTTAAGTGAAAGTTCAAAATCTTATCTGAGACAGGGCACATCCCTTCCACCTATAAACATGGAACATCAAAAGTGAATTGGTTACTTCTTAGATACAACGGGGATACAGGCATTGGGTAAACACGTCCAAGGGGGAGAAATTGACAGATACAAGGGGTCTACAGGCCCCATGCAAGTCTAAAATCCAATAGGGCAGTCACTAACTTTACTGTTCCAAAATGATTCCCTTTGACTTCATGTCTCACATCCCGATCATGCTGATCCAAAAGGTGGGCTGCCACAGACTTGGGTAGCTCTCCTCCTGTGGTTTGCAGGGTACATTCTCCCTCTCAATTGCTTTCACAGGCAGTTGCTGAGTGTCTGTGGCTTTTCAAGGCATATGGTACAAGCTGTCAGTCAATCTACCATTATGCTGTTTGGAGGACAGTGGCCCTCTTCTCACATCTCTACTAGGCAGTGTCCTAGTGGAGACTCTATGTGAGGGGCTATGACCCCACATTTCCTTTTCTCAATGCCTAGCAAATGTTCTTCATGAGGACTGCACTCATGCAGCAAACTTCTGCCTGGACATTCAGGCATTTCCATAAATCCTCTGAAATCTAGGTAGAAGTTCCTAAACCTCGATTTTTGACTTCTGTATACCCACAGGATCAACACCATGTGAAAGCTGCCAAGGCTTGGGCCTTTCACCCTCTGAAGCCACAACCCAAGTTATACCTTGGCTCCTTTTAGTCATGGCTAGAGTGGCTGTGATGCAGGGTACCAAGTCCCAAGGCTGCAGAGAGGATCGGGGGCCCTGAGGCTGGTCCAGGAAACCAATTTTTACTGCAAGGCCTCTGGCCCTGTGATGGGTGGGGTTGCTGTGAAGGTCTCTGACATATCCTGGACACATTTTCACCATTATCTTAGTGATTAACATTTGAATCCTCCTTACTTATTCAAATTTCTTCAGTGGGCTTGGATTTCTAACCAGAAAATGAATTTTTCTTTTCTATGGCACTGTTAGGCCACAAATTTTCCAAACTTCAATACTCTGCTTTCTCTTGAATGCTTTGCCACTTAGAAATTTTTTCCATCAGATACCCTAAATCATCTCTTTCCAGTTCAAAGCTCCACAGATCTCTAGAGCAGGAGAAAAAATGCCACCAGTCTCTTTCCATAGCAAGAACGATCTTTACTCCAGTCCCCAAGAACTTTCTGATCTCCATCTGAGACCACCTCAGCCTGGACTTCATTGTCCATATCGCTATCAGCACTTTGATCAAAGCCATTCAACAAGTCTCCAGGAAGTTTCAAACTTTCCCACATCTTCCTTCCTTCTGAACTCACTGTCTTTAGAAAGTTCCAAACTTTCCCACATTTTCCTTTCCTCCTCTGAATCCTCCAAACTGTTCCAACCTCTTCCTGTTACCCATTTCCAATGTTGCTTCCACATATTCAGTATCCTTATTGCAGCACCCCACTCTGCAGTACCAATTTACTGTATTAGTCTATTCTCACACTGCTATGAAAACATACCCAAAACTAATAATTTATAAAGCAAAGAGGTTTAATTGACTCACAGTTCACTATGGCTGGGAAGGTCTCAGGAAAATTACAATCATGGTGAAAGGGGAAGCAAACATGTCCTTCATGTCTTCACATGTCAGGAAGAAAGAGAAGAATAACCAAAAGGGAAGAAAAGTCCCTTAAAAAGCCATCAGATCTCATGAGAACTCACTCACTATTATGAGAACAGCATGCAAGTAACTGCCCACATGATTCAATTACCTCACACTGAATCCCTCCTATGAGATGTGAGGATAATGGGAATTACAGTTTAACATGAGATTTGGATAGGGACACAGCCAAACCATATCACTTGCCTAAATGAAAATTTGCCTGTGACACTTGCTGTTTCAATTACTCTGCTTCTCGCTTGCCTATCCAGACATTTAAACGTAGAATAGGGGCTTCAGATTGAGAAAAAAGTAAAAAAATTGAAATACTTTCCTTTGACTTAGTGAGTAAAATTAGCTAGTAAAGATGGACATAGAAAACAGGGAAATTTATTACGTTTTAACCAATTTCTTTCTCTTCCTGATACATAGTTTCTGAATGACACATACTTTGTCATGAAATTTCTGCTGTATCTAGAGAATACAGATATTTAATATCATTACATATTTAAAAAATAGTGCCAAGAGTGATTATACTATTTGTTTCTGCAAAAACAGTATATTAATTTCCCCACATTGCTACAATGTAAGTAACATATAGTACTGTCAGAACTTTTGGTTTCTGATGGTGTAAAATGCTATTGTTACTTTAATTTATACCTCTTGATTCCTGGAGAGGTGGGGAATTTTATTTTAATTATACTTTAAGTTCTAGGGAACCTGTGCAAGAAGTGCAGGTTTGTTACATATGTATACATGTGCCATGTTGGTGTGCTGTACCCATAAACTCATCCTTTACATTAGGTGTATCTCCTAATGCTATCCCTCCCTACTACCCCCACCCCATGACAGGCCCCGGTGTGTGATGTTCCCCACCCTGTGTCTAAGGGTTCTCATTGTTCAATTCCCACCTATGAGTGAGAACATGTGGTGTTGGTTTCCTTTCCTTGTGATAGTTTGCTCAGAACGATGGTTTCCAGCTTCATCCATGTCCCTACAAAGGACATGAACTCATCTTTTTTATGGCTGCATAGTATTCCATGGTATATATGTGCCACATTTTCATAATCCAGTCTATTATTGATGGACATTTGGATTGGTTCCAAGTCTCTGCTATTGTGAATAGTGCCTCAATAAACATATGTGTGCATGTGTCTTTATAGCAGCATGACTTACAATCCTTTGGGTATATACCCAGTAATGGGATGGCTGGGTCAAGTGGTATTCCTAGTTCTAGATCCTTGAGGAATCGCCACACTGTCTTCCACAATGGTTGAACTAGTTTACAGTCCCACCAACAGTGTAAAAGTGTTCCTATTTCTCCACATGCTCTC
>NW_012113141.1:17135430-17135643 GCF_000951035.1 Colobus angolensis palliatus
AGTTTTCAAAGGGAATGCTTCCAGCTTTTGCCCATTCGGTATGATATTGGCTGTGGTTTTGTCATAAATACCTCTTATTATTTTGAGATATGTTCCATCAATACCTAGTGTATTGAGAATTTTTAGAATGAAGGGCTGTTGAATTTTGTCAAAGGCCTTTTCTGCTTCTATTGAGATAATCATGTGGTTTTTGTCTTTGGTTCTGTTTATATG
>NW_012113141.1:17135693-17136323 GCF_000951035.1 Colobus angolensis palliatus
TCTATTGAGATAATCATGTGGTTTTTCTCTTTGGTTCTGTTTATATGATGGATTACATTTATTGATTTGCATGTGTTGAACAAGCCTTGCATCCCGGGGATGAAGCCCACTTGATCATAGTGGATAAACTTTTTGATGTGCTGCGGGATTTGGTTTGCCAGTATTTTATTGAGGATTTTTGCATCGATGTTCATCAGGGATGTTGGTCTAAAATTCTCTTTTTTTGTTGTGTCTCTGCCAGGCTTTGGTATCAGGATGAAGCTGGCCTCATAAAATAGTTATGGAGTATTCCCTCTTTTGATTGGAATAGTTTCAGAAGGAATGGTACTAGCTCCTCTTTGTACCTCTGGTAGAATTCAGCTCTGAAATCATCTAGTCCTGGACCTTTTTTGGCTGGTAGGCTATTAATTATTGCCTCAATTTTAGAGCCTGTTATTGGTCTATTCAGGGATTCAACTTCTTCCAAGTTCAGTCTTGGGAAGGTGTATGTGTCCAGGAATTTATCCATTTCTTCTAGATTTTCTAGTTCATTTGTATAGAGGTGTTTATAGTATTCTCTGATGGTAGTTTGTATTTCTGTGGGATTGGTGGTGATATCCCCTTTATCATTTTTTATTGCATCTATTTGAT
>NW_012113141.1:17136373-17138611 GCF_000951035.1 Colobus angolensis palliatus
GGGTGTTAAAGTCTCCCATTATTATTGTGTGAGAGTCTAAGTCTCTTTGTAGGTCTCTAAGGACTTGATTTGCTTTATGAATCTTGGTGCTCCTGTATTGGGTGCATATATATTTATGATAGTTAGCTCTTCTTTTTGAATTGATCCCTTCACCATTATGTAATGGCCTTCTTTGTCTCTTTTGATCTTTGTTGGTTTATAGTCTGTTTTATCAGAGACTAGGATTGCAATCTCTGCTTTTTTCTGTTTTCCATTTGCTTGATAGATTTTCCTCCATCCCGTTATTTTGAGCCTATGTGTGTCTCTGTACGTGAGATGGTTCTCCTGAATATAGCATAGTAATGGGTCTTGACTCTGTATCCAATTTGCCAGTCTGTGTCTTTTAATTGGAGGAATTACCCCATTTACATTTAAAGTTAATATGGTCATTTGTGAATTTGATCCTGTCATTATGATGTTAGCTGGTTATTTTGTTCATTAGTTGATGCAGTTTCTTCCTAGCAATTTACAATTTGGTCTTACAATATGGCATGTTTTTGCAGTGTGGCTGGTACTGGTTGTTCCTTTCCATGTGTAGTGCTTGTTTCAGGAGCTTTTGTAAGGCAGGTCTGGTGATGACAAAATCTCTCAGTATTTGCTTGTCTGTAAACTATTTTATTTCTCCTTTACTTATGAAGCTTAGTTTGACTGGACATGAAATTCTGATTTGAGAATTCTTTTCTTTGAGGATGTTGAATATTGGTCCCCACTCTCTTCTGACTTGTAGAGTTTCTGCTGAGAAATCTGCTGTTAGTCTGATGGGCTTCCCTTTGTGGGTGCCCTGATCTTTCTCTCTGACTGCCCTTAACATTTTTTCCTGCATTTCAACTTTGGTGAATCTGACAATTATGTGTCTTGGAGTTGCTCTTCTCGAGGAGTGTCTTTGTGGCGTTCTCTGTATTTCCTGAATTTGAATGTTGACCTGCCTTGCTACATTGGGGAAATTCTCCTGGATAATATCCTGAAGAGTGTTTTCCAACTTGGTTAAATTCTCCCCGTCACTTTCAGGTACACCAATCAAATGTAGACTTGGTCATTTCACATAGTCCCATATTTCTTGGAGGCTGTGTTCACTTCTTTTTATTCTTCCTTCTCTAAGCTTCTTATCTCACTTCATTTCATTCATTTGATCTTCAATCACTGATACCCTTTCTTCCATTTGATCTAATCGGTTACTGAAGCTTATGCATGCATCACGTAGTTCTCATTCCAGGTTTTAAGCTGCATCAGGTCATTTAAGGTCTTCTCTACACTGTTTATTCTAGTTAGTCATTCTTTTTTCAAGGTTTTTAGCTTCCTTGCAATGGGTTTGAACATTCTCCTTTAGCTCAGAGAAGTTTGTTACTGCTAATCATCTGAAGCCTTCTCTCAACTCATCAAAGTCATTCTCCATCCAGCTTTTTTCCATTGCTGGCAAGGAACTGCATTCCTTTGGAGGAGAAGAGGCCCTTTGATTTTTAGAATATTCAGTTTTTCTGCTCTGGTTTCACCCCATCTTTGTGTTTTTATCTACCTTTGGTCTTTGATGATGGTGATGTACAGATGGGGTTTTGGTGCAGATGTCTTTTCTGTTTGTTAGTTTTCCTTCTAACAGTCAGGACCCTCAGCTGCAGGTCTGTTGGAGTTTGCTGGAGGTCCACTCCAGACCCTGTTTGCCTGGGTATCACCAGCAGAAGCTGCAGAATGGCAAATGTTGCTGCCTGACCCTTCCTCTGGAAGCTTTGTCTCAGAGGGGCACCTGTCTGTATGAGGTGTCAATTGGCCCCTACTGGGAGGTAAAAGCACAGTATTGCCTAGTTTCTAAGGATCATGTCTGCAAGCCAGGATTCCCAATCCAGAGACAATAGCCCCGATGGGATGGAGCCCGAAGGTGTCATCGAGAGTAACTGGAATGAGATTTTTGACAGCTTTGATGACATGAACTTCTCAGAGTCCCTTCTCCGTGGCATCTATGCCTACAGTTTTGAGAAGCCGTCTGCCATCCAGCAGCGAGCCATTCTACCTTGTATCAAGGGTTATGATGGCTCAAGCCCAATCTGGCACTGGGAAAACGGCCACATTTGCTATATCGATTCTGCAGCAGATCGAATTAGATCTAAAAGCCACCCAGGCCTTGGTCCTGGCACCCACTCGATAATTGGCTTAGCAGATACAGAAGGTGGGCATGGCACTAGGAGACTACATGGGTGCCTCCTGTCA
>NW_012113141.1:17139303-17141466 GCF_000951035.1 Colobus angolensis palliatus
ATTACCACTGACCTGCTGGCCAGAGGCATTGATGTGCAGCAGGTTTCTTTAGTCATCAACTATGACCCTCCCACCAACAGGGAAAACTACATCCACAGAATCGGTCGAGGTGGACGGTTTGGCCGTAAAGGTGTGGCTATTAACATGGTGACAGAAGAAGACAAGAGGACTCTTCGAGACATCCAGACCTTCTATAACACCTCCATTGAGGAAATGCCCCTCAATGTTGCTGACCTCATCTGAGGGGTTGTCCTGCCACCCAGCCCCAGCCAGGGCTCAATCTTGGGGGGCTGAGGAGCAGCAGAAGGGGGGAGGGAAGGCAGCCAAGGGATGGACATCTTGTCAATTTTTTTCTTTGAATAAATGTCATTTTTTGAGGCAAAAGAAGGAACCATGAATATTTTAGACACCCTTTTCTTTGGGGTAGGCTCTTGCCCCAGGCGCCAGCTCTTCTCCCAAAAAAACACTAATCCATTTTCCTAACCTAGTAACCTCCAGATCCCAGAGGCTCTCCTCACCTCAGCTGAGCTCCTTTGGAAGTGATTCAGGGGACTATGTCACTCAGCCTCATTTGCTGGACCAAATCTGGAGGGAGAACCCCTAAAACCCCTGAGTGAGGTTGCCCAGGGGGTTGTCCCCAGGTGGGGGGAAGCAGGGGAGAGAAAATGGTAGCCATTTTTACATTGTTTTGTATAGTATTTATTGATTCAGGAAACAAACACAAAATTCTGAATAAAATGACTTGGAAACTGCAAAAAAAAAAAGCACAGTATTAGGGTGGCAGTGTACTGATTTTTAAGTATCATCTGTCACAGCTTCCGTTGGCTATGGAAGGGAATTCACCGACCCCTTGCCCTTCCTGGGTGAGGTGATGCCCTGCCCTGCTTTGGCTCACATTGTCTGGGCTGCACCCACTGTCCCACAAGCCCCAGTGAGATGAACCTGGTACCTCAGTTGGAAATGCAGAAATCACCTGTCTTCTGCGTTGCTCACACTGGGAGCTGTAGACTGGAGCTCTTCCTATTCAGCCATCTTCAGAACATTTTTTTTTTTGGACTTTTTCATCTTTTCTGTGAATTGTCCGTTCAAATCCCTTATCTACTTATGAATTATGTTTATTCAAAATTTTCATGTTGATTTATGGCAGCTGTTTTTCTACTCTGGATACCAATCTTTTGTCAGTTATAGATATCAGAACAGTTTTCAATAGGCCAATAAAATATTTGGCATTCTTTGTACCTAGCTACAAGTTCTGTTACATTATTTTATTAAAATAAGCTGGGAAATGTAGATATAGGGGGATATGACTGACAGATACATGCATTCCAGGTGTATCAGCAGCTTATTTGAAAACTGAAAATCTCACTTCTCTAGCCCTCTTTCTGTTAAAGACAAATGACCAATGTTGGATCCCTCTAAAACATTCAATTTTTATGGTTTCTAACGCTCTGATGCCTCTTGCTTGACAGAATATATCATCTCTAAATTTCTTTAAATTCTAAAATACGCTTCACTATGGGAAGGAAATAACTTTACAGTCTTCTTAGCTGTTTCCTCACTTATAAAATAGAGGTACTGACATATATTTTACATAATCATTAGGAGGATTAAATGAGGCAATATGTGTTTTATGTAATACCTAGTGATTAACTGATAAAATACTAAAATAAAGCCCTAAATTTTAAATACTTCAACAATCTTGCAAAGAAATGTAAAAGAGAATTTGGTAAGGCCAGGGACAATATAGGGGCATAAGTTTTTGAGAGTTAGCTAGCAATGAAGCAGTTTAGATTATTGGACTACTTTCAGCTTCAGATGTCCTGAAGCTTCTGTAAATAAGACACTAAGTGCAAAGAAATGGGTTCAGCCTAAGCATAAATTCTGGTCTGACACATTAACACATGAATTTGGCATCCAAAATAGTCTATGCCTTCAGAAAAAGAGAACTAGTACAAATGAACTCAAATACAGATATTGCTTGCTTTTTCCAAAGAAATACAAGAACATATAACAATGGGACATATTTAAATCCAAACACAAAAATAAATACACTGTATGCATACAATCTAAATATACCAATAAAAAGACAGATTTACAGAACAGAATTGATTTTTTTAAGTGACCTAACTACTCTTTGTCTATAGGAAACTTATTTAAACTATA
>NW_012113141.1:17143036-17143372 GCF_000951035.1 Colobus angolensis palliatus
TATCAAAACACTTTGAAATTTTACACATTTCTACATAATCTCTGAGTCAAAAATAAAATCTTAGGGGAAATAAATATACTTAACTGATTAAAAATATAACATCAAAACATGTAGGATGTAGCTATAGCATTGCTTAAAAGGAAATCTAACACATTAAGTGTCTCTATTAGAAAGAAAGAAAGGTCTCAAAGTAAGAATCTAAGTCAACATCTAAGAAGCAAAAGGAGGGGGCCTCAAGCTTGATGACTAAAGGCATTTGGCACTCACGTCCTTCACAAAGAAGAAACAAAATAGCAACTAGATGATCACACTTTGAATGGAGCATCTAAAAGACAA
>NW_012113141.1:17143422-17143774 GCF_000951035.1 Colobus angolensis palliatus
GAGACAAAAGAATTAAAAATATATATACCATGAAAACACTAATCAAAAGAAAACAAAAGCACTTATAGTAAAATCAGACAAAATAGGTTTTAAGAAAAGAGAATTATCAAAGGGGCATATTACAAATTAATAAAACAGTCAAATCATCTAGAAGACATATTTATTCTGTATATATAAAACAATAGAGTTGCAAAACACATGAAGCCAACACAAATAAAACTAAACCAAGAAGACAGATCCACAATTTCCACAATTATAACTGAAGACTTCAACTACTCTCTCAGTAATTGAAAGAACCACTAAACGAAAAATCAGTTGTAATAGAGAAGAACTGCATAACATCATCAATCAA
>NW_012113141.1:17147709-17151661 GCF_000951035.1 Colobus angolensis palliatus
GCTGGTAGCCTGGAGATGCTTCCTAGTGGAAGGAAAAGGTAAGTGAGAGATCCACAGTGGTCCAGATTCCCATCGCAGTCTTGGAATTCCAGCCACGGGAGAGCCTGTCAATCATCAAGAATTCTGAGACTAACGATCTGCTCGGGATTTGCATGACAACATTGCTCTAAAGAGAGAGCTCATGGTGGCCTCACACCCCCTGAGACCCAAGTAGCCACAGCACAGCACCATTTTGAAAACCCAGACTTCATCCTGTCCTGGGGCTCAACAACCCATGCATATCCACAACCCTGGAGCCCCACTGACATCCTCCCATGTCTACCCCAAGAGCTTCAGTGGTGCAACAGAGTTGCAATGGGGAATGGTCCCCAGCACTATAGCCCACACAGCATTCTGTACCTTGGGGAACAGGCAGTGCAGTTTCCTCAGGAGGCTTCTCCTATGACAAAATGAACCAAGGCATTTGCTCAGAGAGTTTTAAAGTCACCTCCCTGTGGCAGCTGTGACTGACAGTAACCTACCCATCCTCTCAGCAGTAGGGTTACTGTGAACTTATGCAGGTCTGGAAGACAGGTTCTCCTTGACGACCACCTACACAGTCAGTGCAGCCACCACAGAGGGCCAAAGTGTGTGCTCCTCAGATCCTAAAAACAACTAACTAAGGCTGTTGCCACTGAAAGTGATTCTGCCTCCCCCAACAGCAGAGCTGCAGCACACTTGCAAGCTCACTGAAGACAGGCTCTCCTTGCCTGCTACTGTCACTGACACTGTAATCCAAACAAGTTGCATGGGAATCACCCCACATTGCTCACCATAGCATGTGTCCATGCATAGAAGCGGAAAACCTAAGGACAGGCCTTCTTGGCCTGTAACAACCCCGCTTCCCACAACAGCTTGAACATACTTCCTGATATGGTTTGCCTGTGTCCCTGCCCAAATTTCTTCTTGAATTGTAGTTTTCATAATCCCCACATGTGGTGGGAGGGACACAGCAGGAGGTAATAAAATCCTAACTGCTGTTACTCTCATGCTATTCTCATAGTAGTGAATTCTCACGAGATCTGATGGTTTAATAAGGGACTTCCCCTTTTGCTCAGTTATCATTCTCCTCTCTCCTGCTGCCTCATGAGGAAAGATGTGTTTGCTTCCCCTTCTGCCATAATTGTAAGTTTCCCGAGGCCTTCCCAGCACTGCGGGAATGTGAATCAAATAAACTTCTTTCCTTTATAAATTACCTAGTCTTGGCTATGTCCTTACAACACAATGAGAATGAACTAATACAGTAAATTGGTACCAGGAATGGGGTGTTGCTATAAAGATATCCAAAAATGTGGAAGTGAGTTTAAAACTGGGTAACAAGCAGAGGTGGGAACAGTTTGGAGGGCTCAGAGAAGCACAGAAATATGTGGAAAAGTTTGGAACTTCCTAGAAATTTGGAGGGCTCAGAAGACAGGAAGATGTGGGAAAGTTTGGAACTTCCTAGAGACTTGTGGAATGGCTTTGACCAAAATGCTGATAGTAATATGGACAATGAAGTGCAGGCTGAGGTGGTCTCAGATGGAGAAATTTCTTGGGAACTGGAGCAATAGTGGCTCTTGCTATGCCTTAGCAAAG
Source organism: Colobus angolensis palliatus (assembly GCF_000951035.1). Classification (NCBI taxonomy): domain Eukaryota; kingdom Metazoa; phylum Chordata; class Mammalia; order Primates; family Cercopithecidae; genus Colobus; species Colobus angolensis. The sequence goes on from NW_012113141.1 coordinate 17,149,324, forward strand.
AGACTGCCAGCATTTTGCACTTGCCCTAGAGATTTGTGGAACTTTGAACTTGAGAAAGATGATTTAGAGTATCTGGCAGAAGAAATTTCTAAGTGGCAAAGCATTCAAGAGGAAGCAGGGCATAAATGTTGGAAAAATTTCCAGCCTGGTGATGTGATAGAAAAGAAAAAAAACTCCTGAGCTCAGTCAATCCACCTACCTCAGCCTCTCAAAATGCTAGGATTACATGCATAAGCCACCATGCCTGGGCAACATGGTGAAACCCCATGTCTACTAAAATACAAAAAAATTAGCCAGACATGGTGGTGTGCACCTGTAGTCCCAGCTACTTGGGAGGCTGAGGCAGGAGAATTTCTTGAACCCAAGAAGCGGAGGTTGCAGTGAGTCTAGATTGTGCCACTGCATTCCAGCCTGGATAACAGAGTGAGACTCTATCTTCAAAAAGAAAAAAAAAAAATTCTAAGAAGTAATTCAAGCCTGCTGCAGAAATTTGCATAAGTAACAAAAAGGCAAATGTTCATCACCAAGACAATAAGGAAAATGTCTTAAGTCCTGTCAGAGACCTTAACAGCAGCCTCTCACGTGAGAGGCCTGAGGGCCTAGGAGGAAAAAAAAAAAAAGATCTTGTGGGCTGGGCCCAAGGCCTTCCTGCTCTGTGCAGCCTCATGGCATGGTGCCCAGCGTCCCAGCTGCTTCAGCTCCAGCTGTGGCTAAAAGGGGCCAAGGTATAGTTCAGGCCATGGCTTCAGAGGGTTCAAGCCCCAAGTCATGGGTGTCTTATATGTGATGTGGGGCCTGCAGGTCACCCCTTCACAGGATAGCAGGAAAGAGAATGAGTGCCATCAGAGGAAATAACAGATGCTTGTAAAACCATCAGATCTTGTGAGACTCACTCATTATCATGAGAACAGCATAGGAGGAAATTGCCCCCATGATACAATTACTTCCACCTGGTCTCACACTTGACACATGAAGATTTTTACATTTCAAGGTGAGATTTGTGTGGGGACAGAGAGTTAAACCATGCTATTCCACCCGTGGTCCTTCCCAAATCTCATGTACTCATAGTTTTAAACACAATTGTGCCATTTCAACAGTAACAGAGTCAGTTAGGACTCTGAAGTCCTAACTTATTCCAGCATTAACCCAAATGTTCAAGTCCAAAGTCTCAACTAAGACAAAGCAAGTCCCTTTTGCCTATGAGACTGTAAAACCAAAAGCAAGTTAGTTACTTCCTAGGTATAATGAGGATATAGGCATTCGGTAAATACAACCATTCCAAATGGAAGAAATTGACCCAAAAAAGGGGGCTGCAGGCCTTATGTAAGTCTGAAATCCAAAAGAGAAGTCATTAAACCTAAAAGGTCCAAAATGATCTCTTTTGATTCCATGTCTCACATCCAGGTCTTGCTGATGCAAGAGGTGGGATACCACAGTCTTGAGCAGCTCTGCCCCTGTGTCTTTACAGGGTACAGCCCCCTTCCTGGCTGCTTTCATGGGTGGACTGTGAGCATTTGTGACTTTTCTAGGCACACAGTGCAAGCTCTTGGTGGATCTACCATTCTGGAGTCTGGAGGACAGTGGCCTCTTCTCAGAGCTCCACTAGGGAGTGCCCCAGTGGGGATTGTGTGGCAGGGCTCAAACCCCACATTTCCCTTCTGTACTGCCCTAACAGAGATTCTCCATGAGAGCTCTGCCTCTGGAGAAAACTTCTGCCTGAACACGTATTTCCTTACATCCTCCGAAATCTAATCATTTAGATTAGATTTGTATGCATTAGAAATGTATGCATTTCCATACATCCTCTGAAATCTAAGCAGAGGCCTCAAAACCTCAATTCTTGACACCTGTGCACCCACAAACCCAACACCTAATGTAAGTCGTGAAGGTTTGGGGCTTACATCCTCTAAAGTAAAAGCCTGAGCTGCACGTTGGTGCCTTTTAGTCATGGTTGGGACTGAGACAGCTGGGACACAGGGCACCATGTCCTAAAGCTGCACAGAGCAGGGGAGTCCTGGGCCCAGTCCATGAAAGCATTTTTCCTTCCTAGATCTCTGTGTGTTTGATGAAAGGGGCTGATGAGAATGTCTCTGACAAGCCCTGGAGATATTTCCCCATTGTTTTGGTGATTAATATTCAGCTCCTGGTTACTTATGCCAATTTCTGCAGCAGGCTTGAACTTCTCTTCAGAAAATGGGTTTTTATTTTCTATTACATTGTCAGGTTACAAATTTTCCAAACTTTTATTCTCTGCTTTCTCTTGAACACTGCCACTTAGAAATTTCTTCTGCCAGTTACCCTAAATTGTTTCTCTCAAGTTCAAAGTTCCACAGATCTC
>NW_012113141.1:17151711-17176970 GCF_000951035.1 Colobus angolensis palliatus
CTTCAAAAAGAAAAAAAAAAAATTCTAAGAAGTAATTCAAGCCTGCTGCAGAAATTTGCATAAGTAACAAAAAGGCAAATGTTCATCACCAAGACAATAAGGAAAATGTCTTAAGTCCTGTCAGAGACCTTAACAGCAGCCTCTCACGTGAGAGGCCTGAGGGCCTAGGAGGAAAAAAAAAAAAAGATCTTGTGGGCTGGGCCCAAGGCCTTCCTGCTCTGTGCAGCCTCATGGCATGGTGCCCAGCGTCCCAGCTGCTTCAGCTCCAGCTGTGGCTAAAAGGGGCCAAGGTATAGTTCAGGCCATGGCTTCAGAGGGTTCAAGCCCCAAGTCATGGGTGTCTTATATGTGATGTGGGGCCTGCAGGTCACCCCTTCACAGGATAGCAGGAAAGAGAATGAGTGCCATCAGAGGAAATAACAGATGCTTGTAAAACCATCAGATCTTGTGAGACTCACTCATTATCATGAGAACAGCATAGGAGGAAATTGCCCCCATGATACAATTACTTCCACCTGGTCTCACACTTGACACATGAAGATTTTTACATTTCAAGGTGAGATTTGTGTGGGGACAGAGAGTTAAACCATGCTATTCCACCCGTGGTCCTTCCCAAATCTCATGTACTCATAGTTTTAAACACAATTGTGCCATTTCAACAGTAACAGAGTCAGTTAGGACTCTGAAGTCCTAACTTATTCCAGCATTAACCCAAATGTTCAAGTCCAAAGTCTCAACTAAGACAAAGCAAGTCCCTTTTGCCTATGAGACTGTAAAACCAAAAGCAAGTTAGTTACTTCCTAGGTATAATGAGGATATAGGCATTCGGTAAATACAACCATTCCAAATGGAAGAAATTGACCCAAAAAAGGGGGCTGCAGGCCTTATGTAAGTCTGAAATCCAAAAGAGAAGTCATTAAACCTAAAAGGTCCAAAATGATCTCTTTTGATTCCATGTCTCACATCCAGGTCTTGCTGATGCAAGAGGTGGGATACCACAGTCTTGAGCAGCTCTGCCCCTGTGTCTTTACAGGGTACAGCCCCCTTCCTGGCTGCTTTCATGGGTGGACTGTGAGCATTTGTGACTTTTCTAGGCACACAGTGCAAGCTCTTGGTGGATCTACCATTCTGGAGTCTGGAGGACAGTGGCCTCTTCTCAGAGCTCCACTAGGGAGTGCCCCAGTGGGGATTGTGTGGCAGGGCTCAAACCCCACATTTCCCTTCTGTACTGCCCTAACAGAGATTCTCCATGAGAGCTCTGCCTCTGGAGAAAACTTCTGCCTGAACACGTATTTCCTTACATCCTCCGAAATCTAATCATTTAGATTAGATTTGTATGCATTAGAAATGTATGCATTTCCATACATCCTCTGAAATCTAAGCAGAGGCCTCAAAACCTCAATTCTTGACACCTGTGCACCCACAAACCCAACACCTAATGTAAGTCGTGAAGGTTTGGGGCTTACATCCTCTAAAGTAAAAGCCTGAGCTGCACGTTGGTGCCTTTTAGTCATGGTTGGGACTGAGACAGCTGGGACACAGGGCACCATGTCCTAAAGCTGCACAGAGCAGGGGAGTCCTGGGCCCAGTCCATGAAAGCATTTTTCCTTCCTAGACCTCTGTGTGTTTGATGAAAGGGGCTGATGAGAATGTCTCTGACAAGCCCTGGAGATATTTCCCCATTGTTTTGGTGATTAATATTCAGCTCCTGGTTACTTATGCCAATTTCTGCAGCAGGCTTGAACTTCTCTTCAGAAAATGGGTTTTTATTTTCTATTACATTGTCAGGTTACAAATTTTCCAAACTTTTATTCTCTGCTTTCTCTTGAACACTGCCACTTAGAAATTTCTTCTGCCAGTTACCCTAAATTGTTTCTCTCAAGTTCAAAGTTCCACAGATCTCTAGGGCAGGGGCAAAGTGCTGCCAGTCTCTCTGCTAAAGCATAGCAAGAGTCACCATTGCTCCAGTTCCCAAGAAGTTCCTCATCTCTATCTGAGACCATCTCAACCTTGACTTCATTGTCCATATCACCACCAGAATTTTGATCAAAGCAGTTCAACAAGTCTTTAGAAGTTCCAAACTTTCCCATATCTTCCTGACTTCTGAGCCCTCCAAATCTCTAGGAAGTTCTAAACTTTTCCACATTTTTCTGTGCTTCTTCTGAGCCTCTAAACTGTTCCAATCTCTTCCTGTTACCCAGTTCCAAAGTCACTTCCACATTTTTGGGTGTCTTTATAGCAACACTCCACTCCTGGAACCAACTTATTGCATTGGCCCATTTTCACACTGCTATGAAGAAATACCAAAGACTGAGTAATTTACAAAGTAAAAAGGGTTTTTTTTGACTCAGTTTTCTACAGTGCTGTGGAGATCTCAGGAAACTTACAAACGTGGCAGAAGGTACCTCTTCACAGGGTGGCAGGAGAGGGAATGAGCGCTAGCAGGGAAAATGCCAGATGCTTATAAAATCATTAGATATTGTGAGGCTTACTCATTGTCATGAGAATTGCATGGGGGAAACCACCCCCATGATCCAATTACTTTCACCCTGTCCTACCCTTGACATGTGGGGATTAATATAATTCATTGCGATATTTGGGTGGGCACATTGAGCCAACCATATTATCCCCTCTGCTGAGATTTCAAAGAATGTATGGAAAAATGTGGGTGCTGAGGCTGGAGCCTGCTGACAGGGATGAGCCGTCACAGAGAACCTCTGCTAGGGCAGCGACAAGGGGAAATGTGGTCCTGGAGCCACCACACAGAATCCCCACTGGATCACTGCCTAGTGGAGCTGTGAGAATGGGGCTGTATTAGTTCTATTTAATGCTGCTGATGAAGACATACCTGAAACTGAGCAATTTACAAAAGAAAGAGGTTTAATGGACTCACAGTTCTACATGGCTGGGGAGGCCTCATGATCATCATGGAAGGTGAAAGACATGTCTCACATGGCAGCAGACAAGAAAAGAAGAGAGCTTGCGCAGGAAAACTCTTCTTTATAAAACCATCAAATCTTATGAGACTTATTTACTACCACAAGAACAGTATGGAGGAAAACCACCCCTATGATTCAATTATCTCCCACCAACTGCCTCCCACAGCACATGGAAATTATGGGAGCTACAATCCAAGATGAGATTTGAATTGGGACACACTCAAATCATAGCAGGGGCCACTGCCCTCCAGACCTGAGAATGGTAGATTCACTGGCAGCTTGCACCCTGCACCTGGAAAAGCCAGTCATTCAACAACTTGTGAGAAGCTTTGGGGACTGAACCCTGCAAAGCCACACAGGTGGAGATTCTTGAGGCCTTGAGATCTCACCCCTTGAACCTGTATGCCCTGGATGTGGGACATGGAGTAAAAAGAGATTATTTTGGAGCTTTGAAGTTTAATGACTTCCTTGATGAATTGTGAATTTACATGGGACCTGTATTCCCTTTCTTTTGACCAATATCTCCCTTTGGGATAGGAATATTTGCCCAGTGCCTATACCACCATTAAATCCTGGAAGTAAATAACTTGCCTTTGAATTCACAGGTTCGCAGGCAGAAGGAATTTTCCTTGTTTCAGATGAGACTCTGGGCTTTGAACTTTTGAGTTAATGCTAGAATGAGGCAAGACTTTGGGGAGACTACTGGGAAAAGGTAACTGTATTTTGCAATGTAAAAAGGACATGAGATTTAGGAGGGGCTAGGGGCACAATGATATAGTTTGGATATTTGTCCCTGCCCAAATCTCATGTTGAAATGTAATCCCCGGTGTTGTAAGTAGGGCCTGGATGGAGGTGTTTACATCATGGGGGCAGATTCCTTGGTTTTTGTCATAGCATTGGTGATAAGTGAGCTCTTGCTCTGAATTCACATAAGATCTAATCACTTAAAAGTATGTGAAATCTGTCCGGGCATGGTGGCTCATGCCTGCAATCCTAGCATTTTGGGAGGCCAAGGCAGATGGATGACCTGAGGTCAGGAGTTCAAGACCAGCCTGGCCAACATGGTGAAACCCCGTGTCTACTAAAAATACAAGAATTAGCCAGGCAGGGTGGCACATACCTGTAATGCCAGCTACTCAGGAGGCTGAGCCACTAGAATTACTTGAACCTGGGAGGCAGAGGTTGCAGTAAGCCTAGATCATACCACTGTATTCTGCCTGGGCAACAGAGTAAGAGTCTGTCTCAAAGAAAAAAATATATATGTGTGACATCTCCACCCCTACTACTTCCTTCTGCTTTTTTATACGTGCTCCCATTTCATATTCTGCCATGAGTAAAAGCTTCTTGAGGGCCCCCAGAAACAGGTGCCAGTGTTATGATTTCTGAATAGCCTTCAGAATTGTGAACCCATTAAACCTCTTTTCTAATAAATTACCTAGTCTCAGATATTTCTTTATAGCAAAGCAAGAAAGGTCTGATACACAAAGACAAAGAGATAATTCTAAAAACAGCAAGAAAAAATTGTCTAGTCACATGTAAGGAATTCCCATCAGACTTCAAACTGGTTTTCAGTAGAAATCCTACAGCCCAGAAGAGAATGGAATGATATATTCAAAGTGCTAAAAAAAAAAAAAAAAAAACTAAGCCAAAAACACTATAGCCAGCAAATTATATTTTATAAATGAAGAAGAAGTAAAACCTTTTCCAGGCAAGTAAAAACTAAGGGAATGCATCACCACTAGACTAGCCCTGCAAAAAATTCTCAAGGGAATTCTACACATTGAAGCAAAAGGACAGTATCTACCATTATGAAAACACAAAGGAACAAAACATATTGATAAAGCAAACACAAAAATGAATAAGAGAAAGAACGCAAAGTTAGCACTACCACCAAATAACAATGATAAATAACAAGAAAGAAAGAAAGGAAGAAGGCATGCACAAAACAACCAGAAAAAAATTGACAAAATGACAGGAATAAATTCTTACATATCAGCAATAATCTTTAATAAAATGGATTAAATTTTCCATTTAAAAGTATAAAACAGCTGAATGTATTGAAAAAACATGTCTCAACTACATGCTTCCTACAAGAGACTAACTTCACCTGTAAAGATACAAATAGAATAAAAGAAAATTTAAAAAAACTTATTAAAACAAATAAAAATTTACAAAAAATATCAAAACCTATGTAATATAATAAAAGTAGTGCTAAAGAAAAGTTTATAGTAATAAGTGCCTAAATCAAAAAATTTTAATGGTTTTGAATAATCAAACTAAAATATACCTCAATTAACTAGAAACGCAAGAACAAACCAAGCCCAAAATGAGTGGAAGGAAAAAAATAATAAAGAACAAAGAAGAACCATACAAAGAATGAATGAAATAAAAAGTTGGTTTTTTGAAAGATAAACTAAATTTATAAACTGATGGCTACATTAACCAAGTAAAAAAGAGAATATAACCAAATAAACAAAATCAGAAACAAAGAGGGAACATGACAACTGATAGCACAGAAATGCAAAAGATCACCAGAGAGTGCTACAAACAAGTATACAGAAATAAACTGGAAAACATTGGGAAAGTAAATAAATTAATGGACACATAAACCTACCAATCTTGAATCAGGAAAAATTAGAAAACATGAACAGATCAATAACAGGTATCAAGATTGAATCTGTATTCAAAAGTCTCTCAACTAGGAAAAGCCCAGAATGTTATGATTTCACGGCCAAACTCTACTAGACTTACAAAGAAGAACAGCAATTCTCCTAAAACTGCTCCAAAAAATTAAAGAGGAGGGAATTCTCTCTAACTTATTCTATGAGGGCAGAGTTGCATTAATATGAAAACCATACAAGGACACAATAAAACAGAAAACTACAGGCTAATATTTCTAACAAACATAAACACAAGAATCTTTAACAAAATACAACCAAACCAAATCCAAAAGCATATCAAAAAGAATACACCATGACCAAATGGGATTTATGCCAGTAATGTAAGGATGGTTCAGCATATGCAAATCAATAAACATGAGCTGAAGAACAAAGCCATCTGATCATCTCAATAGATTCAGAAAAAGAATTCTATAAAATTCAACATCTTCTATGAAAAAAGCTTACAATAATGTAGGCATAGAAGAAACATACTTCAAAATAATAAAATGTGTTTATGACAAACACACAGCTACATCACACTGAATGGAGAAAAGCTGAAAGCCTATTCTTTAAGAACTGAAATAAGGCAAGGATGCCCTCTTTCACCACTGCTGTTAAACATAGTACTGGAAGTTCTAACCAGAGCTACTTGGCAATGGAAAGAAATAAAAGTCATCAAAACTGGAAAAAGAAAGTCAAATTATTCCTTTTTTCAGAACACATGTTCTTATGTTTAAAAAAAAAAAAATACTAAAGTCTCTACCAAAATGTCTTAGATCTCATCAATTCAGTAATGTCTCAGGATACAAAATCAACATACAAAACTTACTATTACTCTAAGCTGAGAATGAACTCACTGAAAAAGAAATCAAGAAGACTGTCTCTTTTTCAATGGTTACAAATGAAATAAAATAAAATGCTTAGGAATATATTTTATCCAAGGAAGTGAAAGACTTATATAAGGAAAATGGCAACACTGATGATATCAACTGAAAAGGACACAAACAGATGGAAAGACATTCTATGCTCTCAAATTAGAAGACTTAATCTTGCTAAAATAACCATATTACTGAAAGCAACCTACAGATTCAATGCAATCTTTATGAAATATCAAAGCATATTTCACAGAAATAGAAAAAAAAGTTATAAAAATCATGTAGAAGCAAAAAGTGCCCAAATAGCCAAAGAAATCTTGAGCAAAACAAACAAATCTTGAGGCATCACACTATCTGACTTCAAAACATATAACAAGGCTATAGTAATCAAAACAGTATGATATTGATATAAAAATAGGCACATAAACCAACAGAACAGAATTGAGAACCCAGAAATAGATTTACATATTTTAGCCCACTGATTTTTGATAAAGGCACCAAGAACATGCATTGAGAAAAAGATACCCTCTTCAATAAATGGTGTTGGGAAACTGGATATCCATATGCAGAAGAATGAAACTAGAACTCTATATTTTACTGTATATAAAAATCAATTCAAAATGAATTAAAGGCTTAAATGTAAGACTCAAAACTGTAAATCTTCTAGAAGAAAACACAGGGGAAAAACTTCAGGACATTAGTCTAGGCAAAGATTTTATGGTTAAGATTCCAAAAGCACAAGCCAAAAAGAAAAACAAAAATTGACAAATAGGACTATATTGAACTAAAAAGCTTTTGCACTGCAAAGGAAACAATCAACACAGTGAAGAGACAACCTCTTCAATGAAAAAAAATATATTTGCAAACTATTTATCTGACAGGGAACTAATATCCAGAATATTCAAGGAGCTCAAAAAACTTAAAAGAACTATAATAATAATAATTCAATTTAACTGTGGGCTAAGTGTCTGGACATAGATTCTCAAAAAAAAAAAAAAGACATACAAATAGTCAATATGTATATGAAAAAATGTTCAACATCACTAATCATCTGCACCTGTTCAATAGTGAGCTGTGGTTACTGAATCAGCCCAAACATGCTCTTCTGCTCTGCAGCATTCAAAATCAAACACACTGATCCCCAAGTGGTTACTCCCATGATCCACTTTAGTAAAGGTTTCTCAGGAAGCTGATGATATCAATCCACAAAATGAAAGTTTTTTTTTTTTTTACATGTTACTTTCTCGTTTTAATAGTTACTTAGTTTTGACTCCCTCACCCCCACCCCAACCACCCCACCACTGATTACCTTTTTGGTAACCACAGGACTCAGAGTCATTTTATTTTGTCCCTGGCATAACTTTTTTCCCTTTGTAGGTAGCTTTGAGACTAGCAATCTGAGCTCAGACAGACCTACACCCAAGCTTAGTGTAGCCTCAAAACTCAACCCAGCACTTTCTTTCTTTCTTTTTAGCAATTATAGATAATACTAATCAAGGGATTGAATATTTTGCTTTTTGCATCTTAGTTTGCTGCTTCTTATGCATCCATTGAACCAAATCCCCAGGCATTTGAGCCATCTCTAAATTCCACTGGTAACTTTTACCTTTTGTGAACATGATGCAGCACAGCTACAGCTCTGTACCATGGATGACCATGCAGTCATCCAGGAATCAAAGCTTTCTCATTTCCACCCTTTTATCTCTTCTTTTTCTATCCATTTAGTTTTATCTGTATCATTTTTTTTTCTTCATTTGAAACAACCTACAAATAGCCTCTCAACTAGACAAAATTACTTTTACTTTAAGCAAAACCACATCTTAGTGTTTTCATAAACTTCTTTCTCAAAATCATATATTTTACTTTAAACACTCTGTATGTAGAATAGTTTCTCCTATATTGAGCAGTTTTGATTACATGTATTAACTACTAGTCTAACTCTTAGTAACCCAAATTTCTAGTAAAAACTCTAGAAGTACTTAATTTACCATAGCGTGACTTTCAGATTTTAAATCATTGAAGAGAATTTTGAAATTAGCTTTATTTATCAACAATTATTAAAGCATGTGAACTAACAGGCAATTGAGCTAACTTTTATTTTTCTAATAAATTATTTGATTTACGTGCTTAATTTCTCTTTAAGCCAATTGATTAGAGCTTGTTTGTGTATTTTATAGTGAAATGTCACTTGCATAGGACATATATTAATATAACAGACATGTAGAAAGAAGCAGATCTTATGTTTATAAGATTTTTATTTCCCAGTTTTCAAAGTTTCACCCCAACTTTAGACTGTCAATCTCTTAAATAGCTATTTTATGCCCTAAACAATTATTAGGTAAGTAACTTTAAATTTGCATCTCCAAAGACAGGACTCAGGGGGAACTAGGTCGAAAATTTACATCTCAAAGACACAAAACTTAGATCTAAACAAAAGCAGGGTTTGTTATGTAAACTTTAAGCCATTCTCTTCCCCAGAAAGTTCCTAGTGGTTTAAGTGCAGAGACAGGTAAGCCTTTAAAAATTGAGATTTCTTTTAAATATGTAAATTACTTTTACAAAGACTTTCAAAGACTGATTTAGTTTGATAGGTGGTCTTTTCAACTTAGCTTGTTTCTTAGTTAGATTACTGATTTTAGGGTAGAGTTCTTTAAGGAAAGCATGCAGTTTTTAGGGTCTAACCCACACTTCTTATCCAGACATACAAAGAATTTAGCAGCGCCCTGTAGCAATGACCATCTCCTCCAAATAACTGTCCTTAGTCACCTCCAATACTGTAGCTCTTGCCCACCATCACGTTACCAACCATCAAACACACATCAAGGTCAAATCCTCTCCCAGTGTCAATCAATCTATGGTACTCCCCCAAAAGCCAAAAAGAATTCAATACAAAAGTGAGCAGAATTTTATCTGTCCACTTACAACTTTGGGGGTCCCATGAAGAAAAACAGGTTTCTCCCCAAAAGAGAAATCTGGGGCCTTTTCCATTTTCCCCAAGGGATCCCAGGCTGTCATAATTCTTTCTTTTGTTGTTCCCTCATGTGGCATTGAGGATGGCAAGAGGAAGGAGAGACAGGCAGAAGGAAATAGAGGCACAGTCAGGATTCAGTTGACTGAGAAGTTTTAGAGAGAACAGAGGCCTTGAAACAATACATAGATATATATACACAGCCCAGATATTAGTTTTAACTAAGTGAACTTTTTTCTATCAAGCTCTTTAAGGAGATTTTTCCAATTGTAATTCCTACTGAAGCCATTTTACTTTGCTTCTGCCGGCTGGGCTTCCGTTGCCAAATAGGCAGTCCACAGAAGTGGCCATCCGCTGCAATGGCTGCTCATCACCATTCCTTACCACAGGGTGATAGATGGCTCACAGTTAACAATTTCTCTAAACATGCTGGTGCTTGCAAGGCATCCCTATACTCATGCAGAAGCGTCTAAAAAGTAGAGTCACACTATTCCAAATAGAAATGGCTGCCACCTGGGATGTTCCCCATGGATTTCTTCCACGGTTGATTCTTTCCCTTTGCCCATTTCTTGGCCTCTCAGCTCCTGGCCTGCCTTTCCACAAGTTTCACAGTGGGCAGTTCTATGCAAACCTACCTGATATGATTTTGCTGTATGTCCCCACCCAAATCACATCTCAAATTGTAATCCCCATAATCCCCACTTGTTGAGAGAGGGACCTAGTGAGAGGTGATTGGATCATGGGGGTGGTTTCTCCCATGTTTTTCTCATGATAATGAGTGAGTTCTCATGAGATCGGGTGGTTTTATAAGCACTTGATGATTCTTGCTCTACACATTCTCTCTTGTCTGCTGCCATGTAAGACATATCTGCTTCCCCTTCCACCATGAGTGTAAGTCTCCTGAGGTCTCCCCAACCAAGTGGAACTGTGAATCAACTAAACCTCTTTTCTTTATAAATTACCCAGTCATGGAAATTTCTTTACAGCAGTTTGAAAATAGACTAATACACTATCCCGGTCTGAGGAAGCTGAGAAGTCAAAGAAAAAAGACTGACAAATATAGTTTCTTAGAAAGAAAGATTTAATAGGGTCTTATGAACAGAAGCCATATCTGTGTCTCAGGCAGCAGTGAGATGAGATCATGGATCCCTGCCTAGATTCACTTTATAAAGCCAACACCTGATACAAAAATTAAAGATGTTTTTTAAAGACTAATGTCCTTCATGAATAAAGATGCAAATATTCCCAAGAAAATATTATAACATATAAAAAGAATGTGTGCCACAACCAAGAGATTTTTTTCTCCCCGAGGATGAAAGTTTGGTTCAATATATAAAAATTTATCAATATAATTTATCACATTAATTTTTTAAAGAAAAAAATGCAAGATATCAATTGATACAGTGAAGATATTTTACAAAAATAAATTGATAATAAAACTCTCAGAAATTAGAAATAAAAAGAAACTTCCTCATCCTGATAAAAAGCATTCATGAAAAGCCTACAATTAACATCATACTTAGTATTGATATACTAAATGTTTTACTCCAAAGATTAGAAATAAAGCAAAGATGTTCACTGTTACCACTCATATTTAACAGTATGTTTCAGTCTTAGCCAGTGTAATAAAGCAAGGCAAAGAAATCAATCATAATGACTGGAAAGAAAGAAATAACATTGTTTGTAATTGTAGATGTTATGACAATTATAAGGCATCTACCAAAAAGAAAAAAGAAAAGAAAAACAATTTCTAGAACTAATAAGTGACAAGGTCGTAGGATATAAGAGAAATTCAAAAAAATTGAACATTTCTATACACTAGTAATGAAAAATTGAAAATCAAATTTTAAAACACAGTACCATTTACAATTACTGCAAACAAGGAACACTTAAGTATATATTGAATCAAAAATGTAGAGAATCAACATTTTAAAAACTTTAAAATGCTGGTGAAGGAAATCAAAGATGATTTCCTAAATAAATGGAAAGACAATGTGTTTATGTTTTGGAATATTCAACAGAGTAAAGGTGGTCAATTTTCCTCAAATTAAAATACAAGCATACTATAATTTCTACCAAAATATCAAGAAAATTAGTTGGAAATACAAAACAGGTAATTTGAAAATTTATATAAAAGGCCAGATGACCTAGCATAGCCAAAACAGACTATTCAATAAACAAAACTGATCACCAAACAAAATTAATCACTGAAGAATTTGAGCTAAGGAACTACTAATTTCTACAGGCAGAATAAAGCCTGAAAATGAAAAATTTATTCAGTGGGCCATAGCATTACCCTAATAGCCAATCCAAATAAAGACAGTACAAGAAAGGAAATCTATAGACCAGTATCTCATATGAACATAAACACAAAAATCCTCAGCAAAATATTAGCAAATTCAATACAACAATGTATAGGTCTGAACAGATATATCACCAAGAACATTTACAGATGAAAAATAGCATATGAAAAAAGTTCTCAGAATCATTTGTCGTTAGGTAATTGCAAATTAAAAAAAAAAGATGAGATACCACCATACACCAGTTAGGATGGCTAAAATTTAAAAAATCATAACTGAAAATACCAAATACTGGCAAGGATCTGGAGCAACAGAAACTTTTGTTTATTGCTTGCGGGAATGCAAAATACTACAGCCCTTTTGAAAGAAATTTTGGCAGTTTCTTATACAGGTAATGTAGTCTTATCATATGATCCAGCAATCATAGTGCTAGATATTTGTCCAATTGATTTGAAAAAATATGTCCCAGAAGAGAAAAAAAAAAGAAATGCAACCACTTTTCACGACAAGGTAAAACAACATTAAGCACTCAGTATATTTCAATATCTGAGAAATTTATTTAAATTTTTGGCACAAGTTTAAAAAATATATCCCCCAACTGAACTGGAGAAATTAGAACATAGTCTGCTAAACGTTTCTAGAGTTCAAGGTACCTTTGAAAAGAATTATACATAGAAGAAACCTTTTAAAACAGAAGACTTAAAATCCTGTACATTTAAAAAGAGAAACAAAAATTTCCTAGAAGGATGTACTAAATAGTTGATTTCTCACATTATGAAGGAACTGTCCTGCCCTCAAAACTTCTCCATGTCCATATAATTCACAAGCACACAAAATGTTCAGGATAAAAAAATGAGCATCTCTGGTTACCCAACCATATGTCTTATAGAGCAAACAGGAAAAATGCAGAAAGAAGACAGATATTTACAAATTGAAACAACTTACTTACAAACATATTATTTAAAATATCTGTAAAGTTGCCTCAAGGCAAAATAATCAGATTAAACAATTGGCTTTTAACCACAACATGTTAAGCAAATCATAGAGCTACCAGGATGATGTCTTCGGGTTGCCACCCAGGTACTATCACATACAGATGGGGGAAAAAAAAAAAAAACAGCCACCAATATGAAGGAATTTGGGTGCTCAATTTGTCAGCACATATACTAAAATTGAAATGATACTGAGTAAATTAGCATGGCCTCTACACAAGGATCACATAAAACTTTGTGAAGCATTACATCTTTTGGGGATTGGATAGTTACTGTTTAATGGGTATGAAGTTTCAGTTTTGCAAGATGAGAAAGTTCTAGAGATGGATGTTGGTCATGGCTGCACAACAATATGAATGTGTACTTACTGTCACTGAACTATACATTTAACAGTTCAAATGGTAAATGTTATGATACTGTGCAAGGTGTCAGAATTGAAATGGAGTAGCTTGTGCCAAACTCTAACAAAATAAATAAATAAAGCCCAGAGGTTGAGAAGGGAGAACTCTCATATACACATGACTGTGAAAAAAAAATCTATTACAAAGACCCTGAAGGGCTCTTACGCATGTATGCCTACAACAAGAACGTTTGCCAAGGACTTTGTAAACTGCAGTTTGCATCATGAGTCACAAGGACAGCTAGCTGGATGCACGAGAATACTTGTGTGACACACTGTCTCCACTAATGAACTGACATCAACTCCTGCAATAAGCCCCTGTGCCCAGTGTTCTCTGTTTTAAAACAAATTACATGTACTTTTTTCTTTTGCCTTTAAAAGCTTCCCCTTGCCTTGTCCCTCTGGATATACTTATGATCCTCATAGCCCTTATAGCCTAGATTTGCAAATCCTCTGCACATTCGTGAATAAACTCATTACCTTTAGGGAATCTCTGTGTTTCTTAGGTTGACAATACATATTTTTTACCACAATAATACAATTTTTAAAACGGATTTGGGAAATATGAAAATGATTCAATTCTTCCCGAAATGACTTTTCTAACTTAATTCCAGGTTTGTGAAATTTTTGTTTTTATGATTTATTTCCTTGAGTTAAAAAAAAATCTAGCTTGCTCTTTTTTAGTTAAACATATTTTGAGACAATTACAGATTCATATGCAGCTGTGAGAAATAATATGGAGAGATCTCATGTACACATTAACCAATTTCCCCAGTAATAACAACTTGGTAAACCATTGTACAATACTACCGCCCACTACACTAAAATCTATAGTCAAAATACGGAACATTTTCATCACATGAGGATCCTTCATTCACCTTTTTATTCCCATAACCATTTCCCTCTTAGTCCTGCCCTCTGCTTAACCCCTGGCAGTCACCAATCTCTTCTCCACATCTATAATTTTGTCATTTCAAGAATATCATGTAAGTATAATCATATAGTATGGAAACTTTTGGAATTGTCTTCTTTATTATTCAGCATGATTATCTGGAAATTCATCCAGGCTGTTGTGTGTGTCAATATTTGGTTTCTGATTTGTTTTTCTAAGACCAGCCGAGTGAGCACAAAAGAACCAGCGGGTAGGCAAGTGTAGGAGCAAAACTGCAAGTTTATTTTGGTCACCTAGCTTCAGGGAAAGAAGGTGGGTAGGGAGAAGTCTGTCAGCCTCCGGCAAAGGAGGCCGGCAGAGTCCCCCGGTGGGGCTCTCGGACGGAGTTCCCACAGTCCTGACATCCCGACAGGAGTGGGGCTGTGAGAAGGCCGCGTGGCTCACTGGCGGAGAGCGGCTTTTCTAGGAGTGGGAGGGCAATAGGTGGGGCACGGGCGTGTCGGGGGCGTTCCGCAGGTGCGACCAGGTAAATCTTGGTCTCTTTGGATTGACGTCACCTGGCGCATGCCCGGTTGATCTGCACCTTCCCTGGGCGGTGGCTGCATTTTCACGCGCGCGGGAAAAGTTGGGGGAGGGATGAAGAACCCGGAAGTGCACCATCTTGCCTCCATTCGTCCAAACAGTTTCTTTTTATTGCAGAGTAGCATTCCATGATATGGATGTATCACAGTTGGTTTAACTATTCACTTATTGAAGAATATATACATAGTTTCCAAATTTGGAGCTATTATGAATAAAGCTGCTATAAACATTCATGTACAGGTGTTTGTGTAAGCTACATTTTTGTTTTTTCTAGACTAAATGCCCTGGAATGCACTTGCTGAGTCATATGGTAGTTGCATATTTAGTTTTATAAGACACTGACAAACTGTTTTGCAGAGTAACTGTACCTTTCACATTCCAAGCAGCAATGAATGGGAGATCCATTTGTGTGCATTCTTATCAGCATTCAATGTTGTCCCTTCTTCAATTAATTACTTTGTTAGGCATTCTGATAAACAGGTAGTGATATCTCACTGAGGTTTTAATTGCCATTTCCCTAATGGCTAATAATGTTGAGCATCTTTTCATACGCCATTGTATATTTTAATGACATTTCTCTGCATTTAATTTGACCATTTTCTAATTAGATTTTTGTAATTTTGTTTAGCTTTGAGAGTTCTTTATATAGTCTAGATATTGTTAGATATGTTGGATATTTTGTTTACATATCTTTTTTTTTTTTTTTTTTGAGACGGAGTCTCGCTCTGTCTCCCAAACTGGAGTGCAGTGGCCGAATCTCAACTCACTGCAAGCTCCACCTTTCCGGTTCACACCATTCTCCTGCCTCAGCCTCCCGAGTAGCTGGGACTATAGGTGCCTGCCACCTCACCCAGCTAGTTTTTTGTAGTTTTTAGTAGAGACGGGGTTTCACCGTGTTAGCCAGGATGGTCTCCATCTCCTGACCTTGTGATCCGCCCATCTCGGCCTCCCAAAGTGCTGGGATTACAGGCTTGAGCCACCGCGCCCGGCCGTGTTTACATATCTTTTATCCTACAATGTACCTTGTCTTTTTATCATCTTAGCAGGATATTTCACAGAGAAAACATTTTTAAATTTAATGAAGTCTAACTTATCAGTATTTCTTTTTATAAATGTGTCTTTTGCTGTCAAGTCAAAAAACTCTTTTTCTTACTCTAGATTTTGACAATTTTCTATTTTTTAAAGATTTGTAGTTTTGCATTTATCATTTAAATTCATAATCCATTTTGAATTAATTTTTTATAAGGCGAGACACATATCAAGTTTCATTTTTTGCAAAGGGATGTCCAGCTTCTCTAGCACCATTTATAAAAAAGGCTGTCTGTCTTTCCTTCATTGAATTGCTTTTGAATCTTTGTCAAAAATCAGTAGTTGGGCATATTTGTGTGATTATATTTCTGGGTTCTCTATTCTGTTCCATTAGCTACTTATCTATACCTCCACCAATGACACACAGTCTATTTTTTTATTTTATTTTATTTTATTTTTTTGAGTCAGGGTCTCACTCTATCACCAAGGCTGGAGTGCAGTGGTGCAATCTCGGCTCACTGCAACCTCTCCCTCCAGGGTTTAAGGAATCCTCTCACCTCCAACTCCCAAGTAGCTGGGACCATAAGCATGTGCCACAACTCCCAGCTGATTTTTGTAATTTTTGTAGGGATGGGGGTCTCACTATGTTGCCCTGGCTGGTCTCAAACTCCTGGACTCAAGTAATCCACCCGCCTTGGCCTTCCAAAGTCCTGGTGAGAGGTGAAGCCAGCTGGACTTCCTGGGTCAAGTGGGGACTTGGAGAACTTTTCTGTCTAGCTAAAGGTTTGTAAATGCATCAATCTGCACGCTGCAAAAACACAGCAATCAGCACTCTGTGTCTAGCTAAAGATTTGTAAATGCACCAATCAGTACTCTGTAAAAATGCACTAATCAGTGCTCTGTGTCTAGCTAAAGGTTTGTAAACACACCAATGAGCACTCTGTAAAAATGCACCAATCAGAGCTCTGTGTCTAGCTAAAGGTTTGTAAACACACCAATCAGCACTCTGTGAAAATGGACCAATCAGACTCTAAAATGGACCAATCAGTGCTCTGTAAAATGGACCAATCAGCAGGACGTGGGTGGAGTCAAATAAGGGAGTAAAAGCTGGCCACCCAAGCCAGCAGTGGCAACCCGCTCAGGTCCCCTTCCAGGCCGTGGAAGCTTTGTTCTTTCGCTCTTCACGATAAATCATTGTTGCTCACTCTTTGGGTCCACACTACCTGTATGAGCTGTAATACTCACCACGAGGGTCTGCAGCTTCATTCCTGAAGTCTGCAAGACCAGGAACCCATTGAAAGGAAGAAACTCCAGTCATATCTGAACATCTGAAGGAACAAACTCTGGACACACCATCTTTAAGAGCTGTAACACTCACTGTGAAGGTCTGCAGCTTCATTCTTGAAGTCAGCGAGACCACAAACCCCCCAGAAGGAAGAAATTCCTCACACCACCTTTAACAGCTGTAACACTCACCATGAGGGTCTGCAGCTTCATTCTTGAAGTCAGTGAGACCAAGAACCCACCAGAAGGAATCAGTTCCAGACACACTGTGATTACAGGCATGAGCCACTGCACCCAGCTAACACAAAGTCTTGATTACTACATATAACAACTAATGAAATTGGGAATAATTTCTCCCAAAGTTGATTTTTATCTAGTTCTATTGTCTTTCTATATAAATTTTAGAATAATTCTTTCTATATCTGTAAAAATTGTATTGTGATTTGATAGAAATTACTTTAAACTTGAATATCACTTAGAGGAAATTGATATTGTTAATATTTTAAATCTTCCAATCCATGAACATGATATACTTTCTTTGAACTCATCAGAGTTTCATAGTTTCAATATTGGGGGAACCTGCCCCCAGTATTTCAATATAGGTTCTTTCTATTTTCCATAAGTGTTGGCCAGCTGAGAAATAAAGAGAAAGAGTACAAACAGAAGAATTTTACAGCTGGGCCACCAGGGATGACATTACATATTGGTAGGACTGTGATGCCCACCTGAGCCTCAAACCATCAAGTTTTTTATTAAGGATTTCAAAAAGGGGAAACAAATCTCTTAGATCTTTTGAGAATTCACTGTAACACTTCATTAATCAAATGTACTGAAGGGGAAGATTCCCAAGGTGTGAGTAAAGTTACCAGTATCCAGATTCCTTCGCAAGCTCAAATCAACATTACACTTTTCTTGAAGTCAAAACGGGAGTTAACACAAGTGTATAAATGACAATTAATGCATTGGACAGTTTGATTGTTCGTCCAAATTTTGATATTTCCCACTAACAGCATGTAAGGAGGCCTAACACAACTCTGTATAAGAATAGTCAGGTTGGAGGTAAACAAAGCAGAATGTTTGAATCTACCTTGATACTGAAGGAGAGGAGCAGTGGTGGCAACGCCCAATGTTCTCCTCTGTAAAGAAGAAATCCGAGGTGCCCGGGAATGCCAAAGAGGTAGACAGCATACCTAGGTCAAGAAGAATTATCATAATGCCAGCCAGAGTCCCATAAAGGAGGATTGGCATCAAAAAGAGGAAGAGGGTTCAAATGGGATTTATCATGGTGTTCAGAATCATGGATGTGAGGGGCAGCATTTGTACTAGACCTCAGAGATGATCCACTGGTGAAACACAAGCATACCCTCTTCCCCACGTTATAATTGTTCCAGGTGCCCAGGTATTGGTTTGGGAGTCTTTCCATAACACTGGCTTGGCTTCACTTAGGGAGAATTTTTTTCCTGTATAGTGGCATTCAGCTGCAGTCAGAAGATTGTCTTTAGGAACATTTAGAAAGTTTAAATTAAACAATGCTACATGTAATTGAGGTAAATTTTGTCATTGGGCAGAACACATGGCCATTTTACACTCATGGTTCACATTCCCAAAAGCTAACATACGAAAGAGAATACCTTGAGCACGCTCATCAAAGACAGAATTTTCAACAACATCTTGTAATTTAGCCAAAAAATCAGGATATAATTTACTGTGACCCTGTTTAACAGTAGTAAAACAAACAGGAGCTTGGCCCAGGGTGCATAATTTATCCCAAGCTCTCTCATACACCTTTGTTACTTGTTCCTTGGTGAGAGCATCAAAGCCTAATTGGGTGGTAGTGTCAGTAATCACTGGAGCCTGTGAGCTGAGCCTGAGTAATTGGAATGCCATCAGCCCAATTTAGCTGAGCCTGCAGAGAGTCCTCCTTTGACCACCAGATACGGAATTGTAAATGCTGAGGTAGAGTTAGAACAGCTTTTGCCAAAAGGTCCCAGTCTAAGGAAGCAAAATGACCTCAGTACAAAGAGTTGGTAATACCATTTTAACATATGGAGAAGTAGGACCATACTGAGTACAAGCATCCTTGAATTCTTTTAAAAAGGTATGATTGAGCAGTGCATATCAACACACTTGTACCCCTTGAGCATTGGGAGGTTCCAGCATGACCAGATAAGCTCATGCCTCTAATCCATTTGACTATGAGCTCTAGAGCCTAGCACTGTGTCTTACTGAACTTTGCATAATGATGTCTACCTCTTAGGGCACACATAAAGGAGCCTCCAGTAGTTCTCTCCAGCTCATCCTTACCTCTCAAAACCAGCATTTCCTGACTGACAAACCTGGTCACTTTCATTGTCTGTCATAGTCTATGTCACACTTTGTAAAGTGCCTGTTTTTGTGATTTTTTCATTTGTATCTGTCTCACCCACAGGTCATGAATGTGTTTGTTAGATGTACTTATAAGTATTTCATTTTTGCAGCACTTTTATATGGTATTGTACTTTTTATTTTTATGTTCACACATTCTTTGCTAGTATGTAGAAATACATTTTACTTTGGTAGGTGTAGCTTGTATCTTGTGAGTTTGCTGCACTCACTTATTAGTTCTAGAAAAGTTTTGTAGATTCCTGGAGATTTTCTATGTAGATCTCATGTCATCTGCAAATAGGGACAGTCTTTTTTTATCAATCTGTGTTCTTTTATTTGCTTTTCTTGTCTTATTCCTTTGGCTACAATAGCCAGCACTATGTTGAATAAGAATGATGAAAGATAAATTGTTGCCTTGTTCCCAATCCCAGGGGAAAAACAGTCACTCTTTCACCATAAAATATAATATTATCTGTAGTTTTTTGGTAGATGCTTTTAATCAGATGAATAAAATTTCCTTATATTTCTATTTTTCTCAGAGTTTTTCTCATGGCTTGGTGTTGAATTTTGTCAATGCTTCTTCTCCATAATGTAATCTTTTTTAGACTGTTAGTATGATGAAATACATTAATTGATTTTTAAATATTGAACTTTCCTCACATCCCTGGGGGGTGGAAAAAGCATTTGGTTCTAGTGTATAATTCTTTTTACATATTGCTGAATTCTATTTGCTAATATTTTCTTAGAAAATTTTGTGTTTATATTCTTTAGGGATAATGATTTGTTGTTTTCTCTTTTATACTACTATTATTTTATTTTGGTATCAGGCTAATAAGTGCTTTATAAAATTCACTGGGAATTGTTCACTCCTCTTCTGTTTTCTGGAAGAAATTGTGTAGAAATTGTCCAGCATCATACGAAAGAAAGTTAGGATTAGTAAACTTTTATTAGAAAAAACAAAATTATTCCAATTTTAAAACCAAGAACCACTGGACTAAATTATACATTGATACTAATGGTTTTGACTTTCTCCACACATTGACTGGTGAGTGGTAATTGCTGTGGTTGGAAAACACACAAACTGATGCCCTTCTCTTGCTCCCAAATGGTGCCTGAAACCTTTCAGCAACTGTAGTCAAAAGCCCTGTGAAACGTGTCCAGATGATAGAGAAGCCCAAAAAGTGGGAGGATTCTTTACCTGGCACTTGACAAAGCCTCAGGGCTCTCTTTCTGAAACATCATCAGAATGAACCTTCACACTACTCTTACTGTTGCTTAGGTTTTTGTTTTATTTGGCTTATTACGTCCAAGTAAATTATGCCCAGCAAGGACCATTGCAGTAAATATAAATGCTTCTGTTAATTTGAGCTCTCATTAATATCCCTTGATCATTTATTCTGATGTGGATATAACGCAGTTGGACTGGTAAAAAGCTGTTGTTGAAGATCTGCTAATTAAGAGAGTTTGACTTAATTGAATATTCAACAAATGTATGGTTGCTTGTCTATTCTTTTGTTGCAAAAGGTATATCAAACACTATGCTTTGTTCTTGGAATGTAATAGGCAAAAACAGAACTGACAGTGGGAGAGACAAATACAAATGAAACAATCACAAAAACGGGCACCTTACGAAGTGTGACACTTGACTATGATAGACAATGAAAGTGACCAGGTTCGTGAGTCAGGAAAGGTTGGTGTTGAGATATAAGGATGAGCTGGAGAGAACTAGTGGAGGCTCCCCTATGTGTGCCCTAAGAGGTAGACATCACTATGCAAAGTTCAATGAGACACAGTGATGGGCTCTAGAGCTCATAGTCAGCATTTGTACTAGACCTCAGAGAATGAAAGAGATCTTTAGGACAGAGAAGTAAGGAAGGGAGATTTCAAACCAAGGGAACAGAAGTACAGTTTGCTATTCTCTAACATAGTATCTTCTTTTTTTTTTTTTTTTGAGATGGAGTCTTGCCCTGTCACCCAGACTGGAGTGCAAGCGGCATGATCTCGGCTCACTGCAAGCTCCACCTCCTGGGTTTAGGCCATTCTCCTGCCTCAGCCTCCCCAGTAGCTGGGACTACAGGCGCCTGCCACTGCACCCTGCTAATTTTTTGTATTTTTAGTAGAGACGGAGTTTCGCCATGTTAGCCAGTATGATCTCCATCTCCTGACCTCATGATCTGCCCGCCTCAGACTCCCAAAGTGTTGGGATTACAGGCATGAGCCACCATGCCCGGCCTAACATAGTATCTTCTAAATTCAGAAAAGGAAAGCAGCCCAGGGGCACACATAGCTCCCAACAGACACAGAAAATCCTTCCTGTATTACTTATCAGCTGATTCCAGAAGTCCTCTCTGGACTTCTTAAACTGCATACTTAAACTGCCTGCTTGAGTGGGGGTACAACAAAGGCCTGGGCTCACTCAGCCATGTGCTTTGTGTTCTTAAACTTAGACACTTTTGTTATGTCTTTCGTGGAAACAAGCAAAATAGAGATCCCTGAGGAAATGGTGCTCTCAGCCAGCTGGGGGACCCAGAATTCCATAACAGGATCTATCTCTGTTCACTTTCACTGAAGAGTAGAATTTTCACAGAGGGAGTGGGATTATCGCAGGCCTACTTTCATCGGCAGACCCATCCATTGTTCACAGGATTCCCTTTTAAGTTCCATTTCTTTTCAGATTTTATCCAGACAGTTAGATATGTATCCCGTAGTGTTATATAAAGGGGCCATTGTGCCAAGATAAATTTAGCCTTAACAAAGGACTACTCTTGAAGGCTGTCTTAATCCTGATCCATTTTATTGCTTTCTTTCATGACATGACACATGAAGCTATGAACATGCTGAGGATGACTATTGTTGGGGAGAGTTGTTCCTTCTGTTCTAAAAATAAATTGCATTTTTTTCATATATAATCACTTGAAAAGAAGAATCCTATAACTGGACTATTTACATAACCAGTTCCACAACAGATGCAATGTAATCCTATGTATAAACAAGTGGATCTCAAATACCTTGAGGATGATTAACTTGATTTAACCTCAGGTGAGATTAAAAGAAAAATAGGTGTCTTCCCACCTCATTGCCATGTTGAGAAGCTAAAGTTACCTTCAGGGCATCTTACTTAAAAGGTGTTAATTGTATAGCAGAGGAATGCAACTTCAAGAAGCATAGAAAAAAGAGCCTTTGAAAACTAGAGGATGATTATGTTGGTGAATGGTGTTCAGGTAAATAGCATTTCTCTGTTCAGGAATCACATCTGTATCCATACCACTTATAGCAAATATGGAGGCTGGATGGAGAGATGTTTTTACTGTTAATTACTGGATATTTTCCTTTAATGTTCCCCTAAAATTTGACAGTTGAATAAAGCAGAAAGAACATAGAATTTGGGCTTAGAAAGGGGGGTATGAATCCTGACTCTGGTATTTATAACTTAGCCTTTCTATGCTTTTGATATCATGCTGCATGCCAACCAAAGAATTCTGAAAAGTGGTTAAAGAGACCCTAAGACTGGAGGAATGCACAATGGTTGGGCATCTTGCCTCACACCCACAACAGAAGGTGACCCAGGCGCTGTTTCTTATGACTCCCAACCTAGCATCAGAAGGCAGCCCAGGTAGACTCATTCCTCCTGCAAAGTGACAGGAGTTTCTTGGTAACAACAAGTGAGTTCAACACCATCAGCAAAGGTGATCAATTGGTACCACCACCAAAAATAAGCAAGCAGGAGAAGTGCTCTTCTTTATCAACATTCCTTTTTTTCTAAAAGAGATCCAAAATGGACAGGAAGAACCAAACAAAAGGAACTCAGCTCAACAAGTGACCCTATTTGGGAAGCCTCTTTATCACTGTAGGCACAAGATGCTCTTCACCTGGCCAGAGAATCTGGGCAACGGGATGGAGGGGGCAAACAGTATCAGTGGAAGGATTCCTGCCACACCCCTCTCCCACCAGGAGACACCCAGGATCCAGACCTGGGTAACCCCTTCCATCCCTTCATGTAGCATAAGCAGAGACCAATGGAAGCCCCATCTGTACCAGAAAATCAAAGAGGCCAAAATAGCACTCAACTGGCTGTGAAAGTCAACTGCTATTAGAACTACCACCCACAAATTACACCATAGCCTGCAAGTCAGAACTAAAGAGGATAATTGCATGAAAAAATAAAAGATTTAAATAAGACTGAAAGTCTCCTAACATAATAGGCAAAGTGTCTAAGACACAATCAAAAGTCATCCATCATACAAAGAATGAGGAAAATAATAACTTCAGCGATATAATAAATAATAAAGTCAATCAATTGATGCCAATGCCAAGATGAATCAGATGATAGATCATCTGACATGGATTTTAAAGCAGTCATGATAAAAATTCTTAAAAAATCAATTATAAATTCTATTGAATCAAACAAAAAATAATAAAAAGCTCAGCAAAGAACCAGAAATTGTTTTTTAAAACAAATACCAAGTACAGAACTTGTATATAATGACAGAATTAGGCCGGGCACGGTGGCTCAAGCCTGTAATCCCAGCACTTTGGGAGGCCGAGACGGGTGGATCACGAGGTCAGGAGATTGAGACCATCCTGGCTATCACGGTGAAACCCCGTCTCTACTAAAAATACAAAAACTAGCCGGGCGAGGTGGCGGGCGCCTGTAGTCCCAGCTACTTGGGAGGCTGAGGCAGGAGAATGGCGTAAACCCGGGAGGCGGAGCTTGTAGTGAGCTGAGATGGGGCCACTGCACTCCAGTCCGGGCAACAGAGCGAGACTCCACCTCAAAAAAAAAAAAATCACCATCTCATTAGGATCGGTCACTGGATTTCTGCTTTGTCTTTTTGAGAAGGTCATGGTTCCCTGTTTGCTGTTGTTTCTTATGGGTCTTTGTATATGTCTTTAAATTAAAGGATTAGTTATTTATTCCAGTCTTCTTTTCTGGATTATTTTGGGTTTTATTGGATATGTTTACTTTGATATTCTTTGTACTTTACCTATTGAAGGTATTTCTTTTTTCCACTAGGTCACTGCCTCCTTTTTGTCACTAGATGTAGCCTAAGCCAAAATTTGCCTTGGCTCTAGCAAATGATCAGATGGGTGCCCATCTGGAATAGATAAGGTCCCAAAAGGGCTTTCTTGGCAATGTAGAAAGGCTGTCTAGGGGAACCTGTGGAACATACATTTTACAGCAGGGTCCTGCTGAACAGCCATTCTGATACATTGTGCTCTTTGGCCAAGTTATAGAGCAGAGTGTCTAAGGCTGGGCATGGTAGTCCTATCTTCCTCCATTGTCTCTGGCTTTCCATAGGGATATGCCTCCATGCTTCCTGTGGGTTGAGGCATAGACAGTTCTCCTGCCAAAGAACCCAAGATGGTAAGAAAGTTGGTTGTCCAACTCAATCTCACTTTTTCCAGTGAAGAAACTATGAGTCAGGGAAAAAATTTCCACATGCTTCATACCAGGCAGATGGAAAAAGAGGTGTCAGAGATATGAAAGTCTTATTCTCTTACCATCTGGTCAGAGATTTTTAACTTCCCTGTGGCCCTGGGAACTGACTCATCCTCATATTTGAGTTCTAGGATGTTGCTGGTGATAATCTCAAGGCTATGTATTTGTTTTTGGTTTTCTGTGGGAGGAGTGAAGCCAATGTGTATCTACACCTCCATTTTCATGCCAGAAATCTCTGCCCATTTTAATTTTTGAGGCAACATATACACATTTGGGTGGGCACTTTGTTAAATGTGATAAATTGAATACACACTTTGATGAATTTACCTAAAGAAGGTTGTCGAATTAAAGTGTAACCTAGAGTAAGGAAGTTGTGTTAGGTCATTCTTGCTTTGCTATAAAGAAACATCTGTGGTTGGGGGACCAGGTGCAGTGGCTCACACCTGTAATCCCAGAACTCTGGGAGGCTGAGGTGGGCGGAACAAGAGGTCAGGAGATCGAAACTCTCCTGGCTAATGCAGTGAAACTCCGTCT
>NW_012113141.1:17177210-17236016 GCF_000951035.1 Colobus angolensis palliatus
AAGAAAGAAAGAAAGAAAGAAAGAAAGAAAGAAAGAAAGAAAGAAAGAAAGAAAGAAAGAAAGAAAGAAAGAAAGAAAGAAAGAAAGATGATAGAAAAGAAAGAAAGAAATATCTGAGGTTGGGTAATTTATAAAGAAAAGAAGCTTACTTGTCTCATGGATTTTCAGGCTGCACAATCATGGCACCAAAATCTATTTGGTTTCTGGGGAGCTTTCAGGGAGCTTTCACTCACTGGGGAAGTTAAAGTGGGTGCAGGAACATCATATGGCAAAAGCAGGAGCAAGAGGCAAGGAGGCACGTCACACTTTTAAAAACCAGATCTCACAGAATTCACTCACCCCTCACCAAGGATATGGTGCTAAGCCATTCATGAGGGGTCTGCCCCCACGATTCACACACCTCCTGCCGGACCTCACCTCCATCACAGGGGATTACATTGCAACATGAGATTTGGTGAAGACACAGATACAGACCAATCAGAAGGGTTTTCAGATGTCTCTGACTGTTTATCTATCTCAAGTTTTAGAACATAGTGGATGCAGTGATTATCTTAAAGTATTTTTAAAAGATTGGGATGCTTCAAGATCTCAGGCAAATACTCAACCAGGAGAAGTACAGCAACACTGTCAGGATTTGGAGCCAATCCATCCATGTACTCTTCTTAAATAATAGCTCTTGACTTGCTATGGGCTCTTGGTAAAAACTTAATGCCCAATAATGGGGCACCAGAATAAGATAACACCAAGGCTTTCCATCACAAACCAAGAGTCATCTGATCCATGAAACATTAAATTAGGCATTCCTAGCAGCTCACCATCATCATGTAGACGTGAAATATAAAACCTGGGCCCAAACAGGTCACAAGCAAATTCTAGAAGCACTCTCAATATGTCCACTTTCCTTTTACTATCCCACCTTGACCCACACCCATGGCCTCATTGAGAGTTTCCTATTACTAGCTCACTGGGACAAGATCAATGGGAATCAACCACCTCCACACAATATGTTGTCATGTGCCAAAACTAAAGTTCTTTGGCATTAAAGCCCCACTTGGGGACTCAAAACACTGGGAAAGAGATATTATTCCAGTGATTAGAACTTTGATTAGTACATCTTTTTCACTGTTTCTAAAACGAGAGGGAAACTAGAAAGTGCTTAATGGCCAGTGACCTTGAAGGAATGAGATTGCATAATTTGTGATAAGGACATTTGTGTAAGAGGTATGAAGACACACCTCTTAAAGCATGCTCATGTTATGAGAATATCTGAGTCCCATGTGAATTTCATTTTTAAAAAACACTCTATGCAAAAACTCTTAATGATTAATTTGGTATTCTTTACCTACTTTGTATAAGACAATAAACTTTCTTCCCTCAGCCACCCCAGTGCTGGGACTCATTAACAAAGTGGTCAAGGAAACAGATAGGAAAGTTACGCATGAATTTTTAAAAATTGACTTTTCTTCACTAAGGTTTATCTGACTATTGCTCCCTTTAATTTGTTTACCTTTTCTGCTGTTCTTCTGCTAGCACCATCAGACTTGAATTTATGGAATGCTTTTTCATCATAGTTTTTTACACACAAGATTGCATCTTCAACAAAGTCTCATTTTTTCAGTTAAATAGGGAGGCATATCTTCTAACTTCATTGGAGTCATTGGTATTATTGCATACCTTCTCACCTATTGGCAATGGCTTATAGAAGATTTGGATATTATACCCAATGAGATACAATAACTTGACAGGTTGGCCTCTGTCCTTGAGAGCAACTTATGTTCTAATCAAATATATATATATGTATGTGTGTGTGTATATATATATGTGTGTGTGTGTGTATATATATATATATCTGTGTGTGTGTATATATATGTGTGTGTGTATATATATATAAGCTATGGGATAAAAATCATGTGTGCATATGTGTGTGTGTGTGTGTGTGTGATTTTTATCTCATAGTCTAAATAAAAGGGTAGCAAAATAAGAGATGGAATTTGTAATAGAATATCTCACTATCACAATGAATTCTCCATTCATACTATTTCTGTGATACTTCACCTTGATTAAAAGTTTTAAGACTCAACAGAGGAATACTTCCTCTAGGAAGCATAACTTTTTTTTCATCAAATTAGAAGTTGAAACAGACAGATGGTCAGTTTCTGACTCCTCATGCTCTGTATGACCATACCAAAAAAAAGAAGACATTTACATCACATTACATTGCATTTTGACAATAATAATTTTGACCATCAATGACAAAAGGAGAAATAAATAGATAAGTATGTATAAAGCCCAAGGATTCCCTAGGAAGGTTCCTTATACTACCATGTTCTTAGTAAAATGTAGCAGAAAATTATGGTAGCCAAATGCACGAAGGACCACTGAAGACCACATCTCTCAAGAATTAGCATTTGGGTGACATCATTTGCAAAGAATCTTGACCAGCTAAAAATTTCTCTGAAGAAGAAGAGAACATGCAGCAGTTGAGGTCCTATCACCATTAAGGAAGTAAGGACTCTAGCTATTCTTATTACAATGTCTCATTCTTAGTACTGTAAGTAATGTCTGTTTTATTTTTTCTTTTTTGCCCTATTATTGCACGTACAGTATGTTAGTTGTTGTTAACTTTACAATTTAATCTCTTGGTCATATTATATTAATATAAGGTCATACAGAACTAGAGGAGAAGTAGACACTGGCCTTGATCCCGAAAGCAGTAACTGGGAAATATTTGGTATTGCCTTTCTTTGAGAATGAGATAAATTTTAATCAATGGGCCCTAATTGCTTTACTTTAGCTGGGAATGTATTTGGGAAAGGGCATGTAAACATGGGAATGAGGTTAAAGATTAATAGGTTTCACTAAATGGATGAATTTTAATAAATATTTGTCATCTGAAGAGAGGAGGCAGGGAAACCTCACATATTAACAGCCGTATAGAGTTTGGCAAGAGATATGGTCCCCATTCAGCAATAGTACCTTGCTGCCTTTGCTTAGGACAAGTGCATGGTGCCTACATTTGTTCACTCAGATTCCCTTACCTTGGACTTTGAATGAAGATAGGAAAACATTCTTTCTGGAAGCCAAAACATTGTTAGTAACATAAAGTTTCCAGGGGCAACCTTAGAATCCTCTTAGAGTATTCACAGACATGATGAAACACCTGATTTTTTGATGGTGGGCACAATGATAATGCCACTACAGTGATCCTGGCATGATTTTGGTTATGGTTCTAGTAGAATGTCTTCTCTATATCTAAAGATAGCCTGATATGTTTCTATTCTATATCTAAGCTGTTTCTCTAGCCTTTTCAATGATTATGTAAACTACCCAATATCTTTCCAAATACCTTATTTCTGTTCAGATGAGTGCGAGAGAGTTATTTTATATCAGCACTAACTCCTTGGCATAACCACAGGACTTAGAAGCTACATAATACTTGGTCCTCCTTTTAACCACTATTCCCCTCCCTCTCTTCAGCTCCAACCACACTGGGCTTCTTGCTGTCTTCCAAACATGTAACTGTCAGACACACACACACAAACACACACACACACACACACACACCACACACACACAATGTTTGTTTCCCTCGTCCATCTCAGGATGCCATGCTCACGGCTAATTCTGCCTATACGCTCCACCTTAAATGGCCCTGTGTTATCTAGGGCAGACTTGACTAGCTAACCCAACACCCATTTCACTGTCCTTTCTCCTTTGTCTGCCTCTACCACAGCAGCTGGAAAATAGTCACTGCCCCACAGTACCCTGCCGTGTGACATGGCTGTGTGACAGAGTAACAGACAGTAAGACTTAAGCAAAGACTGCTGGAGGCATGTTTGCCTTCCTGATAAAAAAGTCATATGTTACAGGCTCCAGGGCTGGCTTCAGGGCTTGCAAACTGTGCAGTGACAGAGGGCCCTGCTCTCAGAAGGGCTCTGCCCATCTCTTCTCCATCTGGTTAAGTGCTCTGCTGTTGCCCTTTCGAAATTCTTAATATTTATCCTGAATTTATTTTATAAGTGAGGTCCAAGGGGATAGTGGAGCATGATCATGAGCAGCAGATTCACCAGGTGATAGCTCAGTCTCTGCAGCCAAAGCGGACAGTGCAGGCACTGCATAATTTGCTGGTGGCCAGGTACAAGTGCCTTTGGCTGTCTGGGACAGTGCTCTGGGACATAGCCACAGGCCACCAGCTTGCCCTGCTGTCCCTGGAGACCTTTCCTGCAGCCTCTGCACAAATACTAACTCTCGCCCTCAGCAGTAGGATAGGTGTGCCCTCACTGAGGAAGTAAACTTTGTTAGTAAATTATTACAAAATAAAATGGTACACAAAGACATTGCAATAAAGCAAATTATTTGTGAGTTATTTGGATTCCTCAGGGAGTTTAGAATCTCTACTTTTGGAAATGACTACAGCATTGAAAAGCAAATAGAAATTAAATTTAAAGGTTGTGGCATTCCACGGAAAAGAACACTATTCTCCAGTGAAGATTTGGATGAACTAATTTTTAATGAGGAAGACAACTTTCAGATTAATGTTTCCTTTTTAATTGAAGATACGATGATAAACTGCATAAACCAACATGTTGAATTATATACAAAGCATGAGGCCATTTTCCGTTCCTTGTTCAACCTCCGTACAGTACAGGAAATGTCAGAGGAGATATTAAAATGCCATTGTACATCTCAGAGAAGATATCATAAAATGCCATTGTACAAATTTACAATTAAAATAAAATTCAAATTTACAGAATGCTGATTTTAGAAAAACTGTTTCATGAGAGTCAATTCTAGATGTCTTAAAATTTGTATTTTGAAACAATTGGTCCGAAAATTTCCCTATGTTGTCACAGTCTATAAAACACTCTTAACAGCCCCAATAACAGTTGCATCAGCAGGAAGATCCTTGTCAAAATTTAAAAATCATCAAAATTATTTGCAGTCTTGCATTTGCCAAGTGGCTGGTATTGCTTTCAATTATATTGATTGAAAGCAAACTTATTTTAGTATGAATTTTGATGACCTATAAATAAAATTACAGAAAAGCAAGCCCAAAACCAGTATGATCAGTTAAGATAGCACATGAATTTTCATTTGTATATGCATTTATGACACAAAAATATTTTTTGTAATTTATAAGTCTGTATTTTTTTTCTTGTGTACAAACTGTTACCTTTTTAAAGTAATACAAATTTTTTTCAGGAAAAGCCTTTAATGTTTTGGATATTTTTAATGTCACTTTTTTCCTGCTTTTTGAACAAATGGCCCCACAGTTTACTCCTTCAGCGCCCTCCTCCATTTTGCATCATCCCCGACAGGCACTGCCCTTTCCTTTTCTTTCTGACTGGAATGCATGTGCAATCCCTATGGAAACAATAGTCATTCTGAAATCATGAGGAGGTAAATCCAACATATTAAAGATGAGGCCAGGTGTGGTGGCTCAAACATCTGTAATCCCAGCACTTTGGGAGACCGAGGTTGGGGATTGCTTGAGGTCAGGAGTTTGAGACCAGCCTGGCCAACATGGTGAAACCGTACCTTAACTCCAAATACAAAAATTAGTTGGGTGTGGTGGTGCATACCTGTAATTCCAGCTACTCAGAAGGCTGAGGCTGGAGAATCACTAGAACCCAGGAGGCGGAGGTTGCAGTGAGCCAAGACGGCATCCCTGAATTCCAACCTGAGTGACAGAGTGAGAACCTGCCACTCACACACACAAAGAATAACCAGAATGATGTGTCATCCCTGTTCTTGATATTGCCATTGAGTTGGTCTATCTGTCCTACCTGACCACTCTACTAGATATCCTGGTACATATTTATTACAAAAAATAGCAGAGTGCCAATGATTTGAGCTATTGTTTGTCCACTTTTCTGTTATGTCTGTTCATCACTCAGAAATCAACTCGTATGTCCCTCTTTGGAGAGTAAACCCATAACCCCTTAAGAATTTCTCCTCCTGCTGTCATGTTCATCCCCTTGGCATTTATAACACACATCACTACCTTGAGTGATCTTATTTCTCTGTTCACATAATTATTTTTATCTTGTCTAAAATAAAATGTAAACTCTATAAAGGCAGAAATAATGTGTCTTATTTGCCATGACACACCGAGCACCCTGGCACAGAGTACCTACTCGAGAAATGTTTGCTGAATGAGTAAATGAATAAATTAACTAATAAAAGGCTTCCCTCAGCAAAGAAACCAGAGTCAGGTCACGACACAGAAATGGAAAAAACATCTCTTAATTATTTATTTCTTCAGCAATAAAAAATAAGCATTTCCTTCAAGTATTTCCAGGTGCAAATTATTGTGATTTGTAAATTGCATTATGCTAGTTGGTGAGCATTTTTTTATATAAGCCCGAAATGCACAAAACTGAGTTTCCATGGAGGCAGAGTCTGTCCTCTCTTCTTAAGAGTAGGGCCCATTGTTGTCTTACTGCCAGACTGCACAACCCTACCTTCTACCATAACAAGGCCCTGCAGTATTACAAATGCTCAGTATCTGAAACAGAACCCATGGACATTAATGCATCTAAGATCATCTTTTGCCTATTGTTTTTCAGCTGTTATCACATTCCCGGGTAAAACCACATTCCAGGGAACTGAAGTCGTGATATGGAAAATAAAAAACTGAATGTTAGCTCTACCCCTGCCTCCCTGGTACACAGACAGTTCCCACCCACTACCCATCTTCTGCAGGATGCATATGCAACCTTTCAATATCTCCATCTCAGTCAGAACTTGAGAAGTGATTTTTTTTCAATTATCTTGCTTATCTTAATGTTTGCCTCTGTACTTTGAATATATGATCCATTTTGTCTCCATATCTCACCAGTACCTCTTTGCCACTTCCATTCAATTGAGGTCACATTTCTGTTCTAAAAATTAATTTTCCACATTCACATCAGCTGGTAACTGCAGGCAATAAGGGTTTCCTTCCAATCTCAGGTCCAGAGTCTCCTCCGCCAGTAACAGAATCCCAATTCAGTTCAGGTATGGCTGCAAATCTAGTGTCTTTTCCATCCTCTATGCTGCTCCTCTTCCTTCAGTCTTGATACAGCACAAGCCAGTTGACAAGGCATTTTGGCCATATAAGAACCCAGGATAAACCTTGAAAGAAAGCACATTAGGTTCCTTCAGCACTCATATTTGGTAATTAGGGATGACAACACACAAATGCAATCTAGAGCCCTGCAAATATATTATTTGAAGTAAACATATATTTTTAAATTACACACACACACACACACACACACACACATACATTGGTAATAATGAGAATGATAATGATTACAATATAAACAAGTGTCCCAAATCTCACATTTTTTTATTTTGGGGAAAACAAGATTCCCAGGAACATGGATTATTGATTTGGTCTTTGGTTCTTTCTCATTAACTGCTGGCATTTTATCAGCATAGACATCTATAAGATGTAAGAAGGCATATGGTAGTAAACGTGTGTTTTGTGGGGTGATATACACACTAACTCCTGCTTCACAGTATTTTATAATTTCCAAAGCTCTTTCCCATGCATTTTATTCTCACAATGTCCCTGTAAAGGAAGTAAATTAGTATTGACCCACTTGTACAGGTGAAAAAACTGAGATCGGATAATTTAAATGACTCACCCAAATTTCCTTAAGTTAATGTCACTGCTTCCCATCATTGCAATGAAATGCCTTTCTCACTTTGTAAACTCCCTAGGATATAATAAACCTGAATTTGATTACCACAGTGTTCTCTGTATTTTTTGCTTTATTTGAATTTTTTATAATAAAACATTCTCCCACCCTAGTGTGGGGCAGTAAACGTGGAAAGACAGAAAATAGTACCAATAAGACAGTGCATTTGCATGGCTTCTCAAGTACTCAGAATTCTAGAGATAACCCCTGCTGTCCCCATGCATTAATATACAATACTCCCATGGATTAGGTCCAGCAAATGTGTGAACTTAAAGAACTGAAACTAGTGACTCTGTGACAGGGCAAAATGCAGAGTTCTACTCAAATACTTTGCCTATTTGCATGAGCTAATAGGTATGACAAATTTGTCTGCAGTTTTATTCAAGAAAACAAAAAAAGCTGAAACTGCAATACAAATAGCCTAATACATCAGTGCCCATTTTTGAAAAGGTAGGAAGCAAGTAATTGAATAAGATCTGGTTGAAAGAAGCCTTTTTTTTAAAATTTAATTTTATTTATTTATTTTTTATTTTTTTTATTTTTTTATTTTTATTTTTTGGCTAAGCTTTGATGACTCTGTGACAGTTGGAAATATTGACCTGGAGCCCAGAAGTGTTGCTCGATGATGATGAAGATACAAGAATGAGCAATATTAGGCAACCAATCACTCACTCATCAATTTATTTAACAAGTACTTTCTGAGGTGTCATTTTGTTCTATGAATTGAGAGACACATTAGATAAATCTAGATGAATTTTCTCAAGGCAAGTAAAAAAGAGAGGTGGGCCCAGGACAAACAAGTGTCGTTCCATGTTCTAGCACCAGCTACAATTGTCAGCTGGCAATCTTTTCCTCATCCTGCACAGCTCAGCTCACACACCTCTGCCTCCAAGGAGGATTTATTTCTGGCCCATTATCTCCTGGACCTCTTCCTTGGGCTTCCATGATGCTTTGTGCATATTTCTAGCACTGTACTAGCCATACTACTATGAAATAAATTTCTTTTTGTGTCCCTCTCTTTTCCATAAAACATGGTCATCTTAAAGGGAAGACAACTTTTACCCATCTTTATTTCCACCATGGCAAATGCAGGGCCCAGCACAGGGTAGATGTTCACTCAGTGCTGGCTCTGTGAATGAGTAAAGGACTTAATGAATTCAACTTGGCAGGGAAAAAATACAAAATCTGCTTTTCTCATTAAAGAATGAACATGTAGATTGAATTAAAGCATCGAGCTTGATTGAATGCTTCAGCCTGCAAAAAATAGGTAAATTTTTTTTAGATTTATTAATTTCCTCTGGAAAATGAAAATACTAATTATTTATAGAATTAGTCACTGAATCCTGCCTTCTAATTTTCTTACTGACAGCTTTTTAAATGATGTTAGTGAAGACAGTCCCCAGAGATCTAAGGAATGCATCCAAACTTCATCAAAATCCAAGTAAGGAAGATTAATTAGATGAGATTGCTCTTTATGCTTTGGGTTCTTTCAGACTGAGCTAACATTGAGCCTCTCAAGTTCATGTCCTAAACTCCGTTCTATGCACAGCTACTCATACTTTATGTAATCCACTGAGGGTATTGGTACCTCAATTTTAGAAAATGAAAGGGATTTTTTTAAATTCCAATTTAGTAATTTACAATGAATTAGGTATCTAGTAAGGTATGACATTCTCAGCCAGGACATCATTATAAGATTTTCTCTACTAATTCAGTTTTAGCAAGTGAGTGCATTAGGTTTTATATATATATATCTTTGAAGAGACAAAGAACAAAAGTAGAAATTTTTCTTTGATTCTGAGAATCTATCCTAAGGATATGGCTATAAATATAATTATTTTGTTACAAAGAGATGGTCAGTATATCATTTTTTTGATAGCAGAAAACAGGGAACATTCTAAATGACCAAAAATGAAAGCATAATTAGGAATACCAAGTTATACACAGAACCACTTCTCAAATCTCTGATTTCTTTTTTCTTTCTCCCTCTTACCCACTCCCCACTGACATTGAACTTCTTATAATGCTTCATAAAGAAAAATACAAGTTGTCAGAAGCAAATATCCCCATCTTCTCATCAAACTAACATACTTGTTACACCTGTAGTCACTCTGTCCTTTTCTGCTGTTACAAAGGAAGAAGTATCAAAAACCCAAATTATCCATACTACTCTATTTCTCTTCCAAATTTTTTTTCTCAGGGGGCTTTCTACCCCAATCTTCTGGATCATGCTACTCACTCTAGTTTATTAAAAAGCAGACAAAACAAAAATTTCTCTAGCTCGTACCTCATTCTTGCTCCAGCAGTAAATAACAGCAATTGTAAACTGCTTCCACTTCCTAACCTCTTATTTTCTCTTCAGTAGACACCAATAAGGCTTTTGCATCCACCAATTAGTTGAAAATAATCTTAGTAAAGGACAGCAATAATGCTACTGCAGCTAAATCAAATGAATTATTTATAATTCTCACATTACAGGACTTTTCAGTAGTACAGTCGATCCTTGAACAACATAGATTTGAACTGCACGTGATCCACTTATATGTAGCTTTTTCTCAACCAAATGTGGATTGAAAATACAGTATTCTAGGGATTCAAAACCTGCATAGTGGAAGGGTGGCTTTTCTTATAGGTGGGCTATGGGACTTGAGTATGTGCAGATTTGGCTACAGGCAGGTGGTCCTGGAACCAATCTCCCATGTATATCAAAGGAAGACTGTATATTACATCAGGGATTGGAAACTATAGTCCATCATGTTTTGTAAATATAATTTCTTTGGAATATAGCCATGTTAATTCTTTACATTTTATCTACAGCTACTTTCATGCTATAATGGCAAAGTTATCCCCTTTTGAACTACTCTCTTCCCTTAGCTTCTCTCACAATAGTCTGTTTGTTTGGATTCTATGGTTTATCTAGCTTCTCCTGTTTAGTCTCCTTTTATGAGTCCTCATCTACCAGTCTTCAAATATTGGAGTTCTATGGACTCAATCCTGGGTCTTCTCTTCTCATACATTCTATCCCTAGGAAGCTTAATCTATTTCAGCTGAAAACAGCATCTCTAGGTTAATACTTCACAAATGCACATCATCAATTCAGACCTCTCTTGTGCTCCAGAATCACTAAGCCAACTGCATATATGGCAGCTCCATTTGGATGTTTCACTGGCTTCTCAAACTTAAAAGTCCAGAAACTGCACTGTTAACTTCCACACCATCACACACACACACACACACACACACACCCATGAAATCTGTTTCTCTAGTAGAGGTTTTCATCATTGTTCATAGGTCTTTTCTGGATCTATTAGCCCATGCTAGAAACCTAGGAGTCAAACTTGATAACTTCTTTCTCAATTCAGTGCTGTCAATTCCATCGTCAGGATAGGTCTTGAATTTATTGAGTTCTTTATGTCACCACATCATTTCGGCAAGCTGCTATTGTTTCTCCACTGTACGATTGCACTAGCAATCTTCTAAATGGGTGCCCTATTTCTAGCCTCTGTTCAAATCATTCTTCATGAATCTGTCAGAGATCATTTTAGATCTAGCCTATGCTTCTCGTTATAGGGTTCTGCATAACCTGACCCCTATCCACCCCTCCTCCTTCATATCAGAACACGTTTCCACCTGTCTTTTATGTACCACCCACACTGACCATAAAAGACATCAAGTTATTTCCTGTCCTAGAGATTTTCACTCTTCCCCTTTTTCTCTGCTTGACTTCTACACATTCTTCAATTCTTAGTTTAAATGTCACTCTTTCAGAAAGACCTTCTTTGATCACCCAGTGGAAACTTGGTCCTTTGTTATAACCTCTCAGTACAATGGACTTTTTAATTATAGAGGACGAGGTAGGACTCAAAATCCACAAAGAGAGATGTCCAATTGTTTTTTAGATTTCCTTGTTTGAATGAAATAAAATTAATTTAGCCTCTATCCACTTTTACCTTCTCAGGCAAATAAGATATTTTACTTCAGAAATTCT
The DNA here is from genome assembly GCF_000951035.1 of Colobus angolensis palliatus. Lineage (NCBI taxonomy): Eukaryota > Metazoa > Chordata > Mammalia > Primates > Cercopithecidae > Colobus > Colobus angolensis. The sequence continues at coordinate 17,188,887 of NW_012113141.1, forward strand.
CAGGAAATCCTCAGCATTGAATTATACAAAATATTAAGGTAATTACACAGCACAGGGAGTATTGGAAGCTTGTCTGATTGTTCACCCTCTGTGCGCACAGTTTAGTGTTGAGAGCTCATTGCCCAAGCTCACGTGGTCAGTTCTTTCTAGTTCCAGAAACTGCTGCTTTGGTGCATGTTAGAGTCCAAAGACCCCTGGGAGCACCTCCCTCAGCGCACTGCACAACCAGTTCCCTGAGGATCTCTCCTCTTCTCTCAAGAATCTCACCTCCCTACTCATTGCTTCGCAAAGTATTCTTCCTTTTCTCTCCCCATTCAGATAACCTACCTAGTCCCAGAGCTTTATGTGATCCTTGCTAGAGGAAGTCTCTTAGCCAGCCTGACCAAAATCCTCTTAAATTCATGGACACAAACCTTAGATTGGCTCTTGGTACTGCTTAGTGACTCTGCCAAGTTTCTTGACTAGGCTTGTTTTCCTGTTTTCCAAATTAACCCTTTCATACCTTCTCTCTCTCCTAACCACCTCCTGCCTCTCACTTCTCTCCTCACCCTTAACAAATGCTTTCTTCAAAAATCATTTTTAACAACAATCCAGGTACTCAAATGCCCTGAAATTCCCTAAAAACAAATGATGAAATTTCCTAATTCCTATTTACCTCTTAGGAATTTTCTTCTACCTGTTCTCTCTTGCACTGCCAATCTCTCCTTCTCATCTGCATTATTTTCACCAACATACAGACTTTATTGTTATTTTCTATTTTGAAGTTAAAAATAATTCTCCTTTATTTTCACTGAGATATACTATCTTTAGTTACTCATCTCCAATTGATACTTGATCTCCTATCATGTTGGTTTCTGCCTTCACCATTTGAACAAAAGTGCTCTTGTGAAGAGCACCAACAAACTTCATGTTGTTCAGTTTTATTGACATTGCTAACCCACATTTTCACTCAACTCCTCAGAATCACTCAACATGTTTCTTACTCCTCAAAACACCCTTTTTTAAATTGTATAATGCCTAGTTGCTTGTATAATACCTAGTATAATGCCTAGCTTGTATAATACCTAGTTTTCCTCAAATCAGGTCTGACCATGATGTTTTACCTTGGCCAGGTTCAAAATTCCAAGGTCTTGAGAAGCCAGGCATTACAGAACTCATTTTTAAGGAGCTAGTGTCTAGACTAAGTACTGGTTGGGCCAGGAAGGTTTTGGTTGTTCTAGGGTTAGAAGAAAGAACACCAAGTAATCATAAAGCCAATCATTTTATTGCTTCAATTCATTTGACTCTTGGCTCATACTGAGATGACAAAATTAATAATGGATTTTGTTAATTAGCATTCTAGTGGCCAGTATTTATTTAGCTCTGCCTTAAACATCCTGTATTTGGAAAACACTGATATCTGCAGCTCGAAGGTAGGGCCCATTTCTTAACAAGGAAATTTCATATTGAGATATATCTTCTTCTGTGTCCATTCTTCTCTAAAATGCCAGTAGCTGAATTAATTTACAGCCAGGAACAGCTGATAAATACTAAATTTAATTCATACTAAGGATGGTCAACTTTATTGCACACCACTTTTAATATCTTGTCACTTCGCAGCCCCCAAGACTACTAGGCAAAAACACTTTGCAGAGCCTGAACTCTAGAGTTGCACGTGTGGCTGTGCCCAGGTGATCTTGCTTCTGGAAATGTTGGTCCATTCAGCTGCACCTGCAATGACAGTACTCTGTGGCGTGCAGTAGATAGATGTGTGGGTGTCTGTGTTCAGCCGTGCTCTTGAGATTTCCTAAGTTACTCAGGAGGGAGCCCTAAGAAACAAACTATTTTGAAAAGTCATGTTCTTCACAGATGGGTGACTGTCAGTCAGGAAGGTCCAGGATGCAGTAATCTGAGCGATTCAACAGCACCCCTGGCATTCACTGGCCATGACTGTCCACTTAAAAATCTGTATGTGATTCTAAGAGTTCCAGTCTTCCACATCAAAATTACAACACGTACAACATCTCTTCCATAGCCACAACTTCTCCAGGGTTTTTTCTTATAAGTTCTCCCAATCCCTTAAAGGCAATTAAGGAAAAATTGCTCTGAAATTTATCTTCCACCATTCCATCTCAAAATAACAAATTCCAATTGCATAGGAGTTACTGGCTTTGGGTTTTCTAGATGTTAGACTTGGCAGAGAGGAATTAATGAATTTGCTGCCTCATTTTTGTTGTTGTTGTTTTTGTTTTTCACTTTATCTTTTTCGAATGCTTGCATTCGGGTTCACAAAACGAACTGAGGCAGGACTGACCTAGCAATTTCTATAGCCTGACATAGTCTCTCTGAGGACTTCTACACCATGTGTTCTCAAGTTGACTCAGTGAACAGTAAGTAGGCAAACATTGAATGATGGCTGTGGGCACCGGAGATTGAAAATACAGGTTCAACAACAGCGTGGAAGAAGAAATTGGTAACAAACAGAAACATCTGTGAAATCGTTCAGAGTGGCCAAAAAATCTCAGTGTACAAGATTTAGTAAGTGAACAGGAAACCATTTCTTGGGCTTTGGAACCGAGGTATCAGAAACTGAGGAAGGAAAATAAATAATTTAAAGAGACAGGTTTTGCTTTATATAGAAGACCCGTGAAAAAGAGAAAAGACCTTCCAACCCAGCAAATATACATGCTGGCCCTATATACAGCATAGGTGGGAAAAGTTCAATCTAGGCAGAAGGCTGGAGTTATGGGCTATACCTGCTTGAAAGAAGACTCTTAACAGAGGAGAATGAAAAGAGGACCCAGAAGGAGAAAGAATTGTCATGTATATGACTGAGAGGGTGTTTTGGCTGCATTGGAGTAACAAAAATTACTCAGAGCTTCTAGAACATTATTGCTGAGGAAAGTCAAAAGCTGGGGAAATGACCACACGGCAGAGTTCACAAGAGCTGTCACCCAAAACCTGGTTGGAACATAAGTAATTTATGATAAGACATGAAGACAGAAGATACTTTTTATGCAGTTTAAGAAAGTTTTTTTTATCTGCAGAGACATAATGTATTTGGCTGGGTTTTCATTTCTCTGGGAAAAATAAAATTGTTTTTACATGGTGGGCTCACCTGGGTTGGAGGGGCTCAAATTATGTTTAATGTGGCACAGTGAATTCCAGGCATGTCACATAGCTGAGAGTTTATTATCTGGATGATGCTATCTAAGTGGCAAGAAAATCAATTAGCAGATAAGAGAGGTTGAAGCAGCTCTGAACCAGAAAGTTCATTATCCTTTGTGGGTGCGCATATTTTTAAGATTTATTCTAAAGTTTCTCAGGCTCTAAAATTACCCCTATATTCACATTTCAAATAAATGGAGCTATATGGATCTGAGTAAACATTCCATATTCACACTACTCATAAGCTTTTGCAGACTTTAATCACACACACATCAGCTGACCCATCTGACCCAGCCTAGACTGTGGTTTGACTTTTCATACAAGCAAAGCAACTTCATACTTCTGTTCTTTGTAATATCTCTCTCTCTGTCTCTCTCTCTCTCTTTCCCTCTCCCTCTCTCTCTCTTCCCCTCTCTCCTCCAATCCCCATCAACTTTTTCCACATTATCTGCTATCTTTTTTTTTAGATATGAAAAACAGTTGTGCACAGAAAGCTGTGGGGAAAGGGCTGTCTGCTGGGTTTTTAATGCCTTTTGTAATACTGCTCAGAGATTAGTTGATCTTTGGGGCTAGTTAACTGTGTTCTTGAGTCTTTCTTGGTCATTTATAACATAAGAATAGGAGAACAACCCATTTATCTAATCTGTGTACACAAACCACACACATCTCTCCTTCAGAGGAATATTCAACTTAGATTGGGTTCATTTAGGAACTGACTACACACCTATTCAAGGTAGGAAGCTAAGAGCAACAAAAGTAACAATTATACTCACAGTATAGTATATTTCTGATGTTCTTTAAAAATTGCACACCATGGTCAAATGAATTATTCATTTGCCAAAACAAGCTTCTGTAGTAGCTTCGCTGCTCCAGAAACTGGGGTTCAGAATTGAGTTATCTGTCTAATGTGACACAGCTGAAGGTGTGCAGAACTAGGATTCATCCCAGTGTCCCCTGGACCCAATTCCATTTCTTTCCCAGCTCCACCCTGTATAAATGTGTATTAAGTCACTAAAGTTTTTTTTTTCCTTTTTTTTTTTTTTTTTTTTTTTTTTTTTTTTTTTTTTTTTTTTTTTTTTTTTTATTTTTTATTTTTTATTATACTTTAAGTTCTAGGGTACATGTGCATAACGTGCAGGTTTGTTACATATGTATACTTGTGCAATGTTGGTGTGCTGCACCCATCAACTCGTCAGCACCCATCAATTCATCATTTATATCAGGTATAACTCCCCAATGCAATCCCTCCCCCCCCCCTCCCCATGATAAGCCCAGTGTGTGATGTTCCCCTTCCCGAGTCCAAGTGATCTCATTGTTCAGTTCCCACCTATGAGTGAGAACATGCGGTGTTTGGTTTTCTCTTCTTGTGATAGTTTGCTAAGAATGATGGTTTCCAGCTGCATCCATGTCCCTACAAAGGACGCAAACTCATCCTTTTTTATGGCTGCATAGTATTCCATGGTGTATATGTGCCACATTTTCTTAATCCAGTCTGTCACAGATGGACATTTAGACAGATCAACGAGACAGAAAGTTAACAAGGATATCCAGGAATTGAACTCATCTCTGCACCAAGCAGACCTGATAGACATCTATAGAACTCTCCACCCCAAATCAACAGAATATACATTCTTCTCAGCACCACATCGCACTTATTCCAAAATTGACCACATAATTGGAAGTAAAGCACTCCTCAGCAAATGTAAAAGAACAGAAATTATAACAAACTGTCTCTCAGACCACAGTGCAATCAAACTAGAACTCAGGACTAAGAAACTCAATCGAAACCGCTCAACTACATGGAAACTGAACAACCTGCTCCTGAATGACTACTGGGTATATAACGAAATGAAAGCAGAAATAAAGATGTTCTTTGAAACCAATGAGAACAAAGATACAACATACCAGAATCTCTGGGACACATTTAAAGCAGTGTGTAGAGGGAAATTTATAGCACTAAATTCCCACAAGAGAAAGCAGGAAAGATCGAAAATTGACACTCTAACATCACAATTAAAAGAACTAGAGAGGGAAGAGCAAACACACTCAAAAGCTAGCAGAAGGCAAGAAATAACTAAGATCAGAGCAGAGCTTTATCACTTTGAAAGAGGGAGGATCATTCACTTTGCCTCACCTCCTTAGTTTTTCTTTAATCATTTCGTTCAAAAGCAATACGTTTTGAAAAATTTTCCAGTCTGCCAAAGCTAGTTACACTTCTCAGTATTCATACAACGTTATGATTTTCCATAAAACTGAATAATCTCTGTATTTAGTGTGTTCTTCCATACTGAGTCTGAGAGAAAAGGCGTCTGTCAATGTGTCAACATTGTCATAATTCTCTTAGGTCATGGTTATTTAAACTCCCACATCTATAGATTGCTTCACTGTCTCCAGGGATTCTTTCGGTAAAAGAAAAGAAAAATACAACTTTAATTTTCACATCCAACATCCAAATTGAGAACAGGGTGGGTAATTTCCATGATCCAACTGCTGCTACAAAATGAACCAGTTCACTGAAAATTTCTCATTCTGTGGCATTTTGTTTCCTGTAGAAAATATTTCAAAAACCACATTTGCCCAGAATCCTTTTCTAGAAACAACTGCACCGTCATTCACATTGGATGCTCTAAGCCTGACCTTCTAGAAATAGAAGTTAGTCCATGTTCCTTGCATCCATTTCATCTCCTGGCCAGTCTCCAAACAAGCAAGGCAGTTGGGAACACTGAAATTTCCTTCCTTTGTTCCTACCTTGTTTGCTAGATTCTTAACTAAACCATGAGTCCTGTCTTGGGATTTGGATCCAACACTTACTCTTGATGTGAGCACATCTGGGCTTTGTCATATAGTGAGAAAAACAAGTGTTCTTATTGCTCAGACACATTGTTAGATAACAACACGGCATGAGCCAAGTCTGTTAATTAAAGAGAAGTGTGGGCTAGCCACTAAGGAAGAACAAACTTACACAGTATTGTTCTTTTCAGCCTAGATGCAAAGTCATTTTTCCACCTCCATTTTCTTTTTGGAACACCTCTTAGAGATTCTTAAAGCTGACGTAGTTGGGCAGGTGTATTAGGAGGCTGAGAAAGGTAAGAATGCATGAAATGTGAGTTGATGTCATGAGAACACTTAGCCTTCTGTAGGTCTCTCAGATGCCCACATCAGAGATCCTGAGGAAGTCTTCATTCCCATGTCTCAACAAAGTACGATAGATAAAACAAAATCAGTATTCCCTGCTCCATGTTTCAAGAAAGAACTCACCCTCTGTTATGGTTTGGCTGTGTCCTCACCCAAATCTCATCTCAAATTGTAGCTTCCACAATTCCCACATGTCATGGGAGGGACCTGGGGGGAGATAATTGAATCACAGGATTGGGGCTGGGTCTTTCCCATGCTGTTCTCTTGATAGTGAATAAATCTCACAAGATCTGATGGTTTTATAAAGAGGAGTTCCTCTATACAAGCTCTCTTGCTTGCCGCCATGTAAGATGTGACTTTCCTCCTCCTTTATCTTCCACCATGATTGTGAGGCCTCCCCAGCCATCTGGAACTGTGAGTTCACTAAACCTCTTTCCTTTATAAATTACCCAGTCTCAGGTATGTCCTTATTAGCAGCATGAGAACAGACTAATATACCCTCCTAGTTCCTGATTTGACAAGGGATGTTTGGAGGCTATAATAACTTAGACAAGATTCATAAGGTAGCATATATTTTTTTAAAAATCACAAAGGCTCATAGGCGATCTTATCAGTTCAAATCTACTATGGATTTTTACAGCATTAAATATTCTACTTATTTCTGAGGCACTTTGATTTGGATATCAGAAGAATATGTTGAGGCAATACGACCTACAAAATCAAAGCCCACCCTGTGTTGGGGAAGTAATGACTCATCAACTGCAAAATCAAAACCCAGGGTTAGTTTGGACAAAAATACTCTTTGAAGTCTCCAGGCATGCCTTTCAGAAAAGCAGAGAGAATCCTGTTGTTGTAAAATCAACAAAGACATTGCTGTCGAAGAGTATCAGGAATTCACCCATCAATAGTGTCTTATGCTCTTGCCACTGCTTATAGCAGGCTTGTTGCCCAGGTGCAGATTACTCCTTGTGGGTGAGGGACATCAGGAAGAAAAGAAGAAATAGGGTAAAGGCTAAGGAAGACAATGTATCACACAGGACAAGTTAAGTTATGCTGCGCTGATTAAACATGCACACACACACACAAACACATACATATACACACACACACAATCCCAATGGTTTAAAATAGTAAATGTCCATTTCTGACTCACACTACATTGACCTTCCTGGATATAGGATTTTGGCTCTGTTTGCATTATCAACATCTGCACTCGGGAATATAGACTGAAGGCACAGCCATGGTTTATGACCATGCACTTCACCATTACCATGGGAAAGGAGAACTTGTTGTTGCATACTGTAGCTATTAATGCTCCCATTGAGAGTGACAGGTGTCAGCCATGCTCACAGGTCATTAACCAAATGATAATCACATAATCACACCCAATGGGCAAGGAAGTACAATCCTAACTATGTGCCCAGAAGGGAAGAGTTGAACACTTATTATTGTCCTAAAGATTACTGTAGCCTGATGCATTGGCTCATGCCTGTAATCCCAGCACTTTGGGAGGCTGAGGCAGGTGAATCATGAAGTCAGGAGTTCAAGATCAGTCTGGCCAAGATGGTGAAACCCTGTATGTATGAAAAATACAAAAAAATTAGCCAGGCATGGTAGCAGGCACCTGTAATCCCAGCTACTTGGGAGGCTGAGGCAGGAGAATCGCTTGAACCCGGGAGGCGGAGGTTGCAGTGAGCTGAGATTGCGCCACTGCACTCCAGCCTGGGTGACAGAGAGAGGCTCTATCTCTCTCTCTCTCTCTCTCTCTCTCTATATATATATATATATATAATTGTTGTTGGAGAAGAGAAAGGCAAGGCCAGTGAGTAGCCCTGGGCCTGAGCTGTGAGAATTGTGCACTGCAGAGAAGTACATGAGACAGGAATAGGCAGTTTCTACCTAGGCAGGGTTCTTAACATTTGTGGTAGGAAACCAGCAGATATGAGAAGTGATTTCCCAAATTCCTACAGGTAGGAAGTGGCAGAATCAGGACTTCTGGTTTTCTGCATCCATGGCTGGTGCCTCTGCCATGTTCCAAACTGTTACAATGAGCAATTGAAAGCTTAATCTCTACCCTCCAGGCATTTCTAATGAAGCTGGCTAAAAAAAAACAAAAAAACAAAACAAAACTTGATATTGGACACACGATAAATAATTGAAACTCTCCAAGCCAGTATAACAGGACTAAGAGGAGTTCAGTGAACAGGTGCATGGTGCAGCCAGGGATGGCCGTGGGAAGCCTTCCTGAAGGATGCAGGATCCACAACCACCCTCAAGGGATCAACAGGATTTGTTTCATGGAAAGAAAAGGCAGAAAATCATAAAGATGAGGAAAACAGCAGGAGACAAGGCAAAAAGGAAGGAAAGAGATTCAAGGAGCGTCTATGAGAACCCTGGAGACTAGGCAAGGCAGGATGGAGGCCGGCTGCTGGGATGCAAACTGGATGGGCCAATAGAACATGGGAGCTAGGCTCTTTGCAGGAGGACATAGGAAGCCGTGAAGCTCCTGAGTAGAGGCATAAAGACTGTTGTTTAAGAAGGTGGCTTAACAACACAGTGGTTTAGAGGTGGACAATAGAGAACTTAAAGGAAACCCCCATTCCCATAGGAGACTGTTACACTGATCTTGATAATAAGCAGGTTTGGAGTTGGCTATTTAGACGCCAAAATTCATCAATCCAACAGTATTTTTTAAGTCTTGATTTTAGTTCATTGATACTGTTTGGGTGCTCATTCTCAGGATAGAGGGCCTGAGCTATAATCCAGGAAGGGAGCCTCCCCTCAGCCTGCAGGGTGAGGAGGAGTTAGCTCATGAGTGCTCTTCAGCGGAGGGCTCAGCCAGCAACAGCTACCAGAAAAACTTCGTATCAGGGAGATAAAAAGTCATGTCCTCAGGATGCTGAGCTCACCATCTAGTAGGCCTGAGGGTGACCTCTCTAAGCTGACAAAACTGGACCTTTCTGGGCCTATCATTATCTCTCTGAACCTGAAAATGAGCCTTGACCCAGACACAAGGCCCGAGCTCCTTGCCATTAACTCTACCAACTACCACAGCTTTGCTGGAGCCAAGAACTCATACATGCATCCTTGGGAGAACTTAATTGCCTGCTCATTGCTATTGCTGTGATTAATGAGGGCAAACCTGCTCTCAGCAATGCCTCATAAAAGGAGTGAGCAGCCACATTTTAGAAAGCAAGAGCCAAGAACGCTGAACCACCTCCTGGCCAACCATCAACACATTATCACCACACAGAGATGCGCATGCATGGGTACAATACATGCCACAGGCACGTGTACACATGCACACACTGCCTTTGAGGACCCTATGCATGCTCACCACTAGTACAAGCCTGTCTCCCTCCCTGTCTTCCTTCCCCAGGTTCTCCCAGCCACCTCTGCTCAGCTGATTGGCCTGACCTCAGGCTCCTACAGGTCCAGCCATGGAAGCAGCTAGAGGTGACAGAGAAGTCAGGCCTTTTCAGCCAAGGTGCAGTGGTGAAGCTGGGCTGGAACTCATTCTGATTCAATTTACGCTCTGTTTCCTTCTGATTTGATGGTACTTTTACTTTCATGGCCCTGAAAAAGCAACTTTGTCAAAACACACATCATAGCATTAGGCCTGCGGAGGAGGCACTTTAAGATGCCCTCCTCTGTGAGGGCATAAACAGGAGGGCGTGACATAACTCCTATTTATCTGTTGGTGACTAGCTCCCGCTGCAAGGCAGAAAAGAGCTTGCTGCTTCCATTAGGATGCTTTTTCTTCCTAAGGACTGTAATTAGCTAAATGCTCTTAAACTCCACCATAAAAACAGTTGGGTATATTTCCAGGTGATGGTTCAATGCTTTACTCATAGGGATCTTTGCCTTTCTAGATGTTAATTGCAGCCTGGGAAAAACAGGGGAAAAAAAGTACATAACAAAACTGGAGACCCAGACAGGAGGCAATTTGTAACAGAGTCATGTGCTAGGGGATGGAGGGGAGAGACAAGGAGAGCTGGTTCCCGAGATGTGGCCAGCCCACCCAGGCAGGATGGACACTGGGGGAGGTCAGTTGGCTCCAAGCTGAGACCAGATGGAAGAGACAAGGTCCACGATAAGGCCTTGAGCAAAGAAAGGTTGTGAACCACCCATCCCCAAAAGCAAGCCAAATAATTTTATTTGCAAAATGACATTAAATTTGTATAGAGGCTGAGTTAAAATAACTTTTCTGTAGACATTTTAATCGCAAAATTGTGGGTAAAATTATTGCAGCTGAGCTGTTTCCTCTTTTCTGGCAGGGGTGGCACCCTCCTTTGCCCTTAGCATATGCTTGATCAATTTCCGGAGTACACGGAATTAAGATAGACCCTGTGCATAGTTGTCTTAGTAGTAAGTAGGTTAACTGATTAGAGCCAGGAATGACATCATAAACATGGAGCCCCATACCAGGGCATCTTGGCAGGGTAATGTTCCTAGCTGTAGGTAAGAAGCTGTCACACTATAATGAGATCTCAGTCATGGGAAAATATTTGAAGTACTCTTCAATGCCAGGGGCTCCAAGAAATACATTAGTTAAATGATCAGACATGAACAAATAGGCTGAGACTGGAGCCAAACCTAAAAACTGGGCATATATAGAAGACAGGGTAGACGCCCTAGAGGGAATAAGGTCCCAGGACTAATCAGTGACAAAGAAAAAGTAGAGTTTTCATGGAGCCCCTGCATCTTGGGTCTTGGAGGGCAACTTTGCCAAGCCATCCCAACAGTCAGAACTGAAGTGGCTTCAGACTTCTTGTCTCACTCAAGAATATCTTGGGTGCTGAGGGTCACCAAGATGCAGAGAAGGAGGTGTGCTGTGGAAAAGGAAAGGTCTGTCCACCAAACAGTAAGGAGCCTGGGGAGCAAAGTGGGCTGGCGCAGAGTGAGACCTGACTCTCATCCCAGCATGAATTATTTCCCTTCCTGCTGCCCACAAAAGAAAGATAAAGACAACCACCACCACCAAAATAGTAGTAAGGTTTTCTATATGCCCACTACTGCCCTGAGATTTTATGTAGATTTACTCTTTGTGCCTCCTTCTTTAAAAAAGGTGCTATGCCATTTTAAACATAAGGAAACTGAGACAGAGAGGTAAGTAACTTATCTTGCAGGTCGCACAGCTGTTGACACAGCTGAGATTTAAGCCTAGGAGCTCTGACTTTAGAGCCCGATTATCATGCTGTACTGACTCTGAAAACTGTTGAGAGAATAAAGGAATGAATAAGTGAGAATTCTTATTGGAAAATGAAGTCCTACATTGAAGAGGCTTGAGACCCTGGCATGGTTCAAGGAGACTCAGTCGGTTTCCTGGGACCCTCTTACTAGTGATGGGGATCAACCATAAGGCACCACAGAAAATAAGAAACTAAATGTGTTTTGTTGGTTATTCTGTGTCAAGCTAGGGATCTATTTTCTCCAAGTCCAAGGCCAGGCCTGGTAGTGTTAGAACTGTGCCGTTTAGTGGACAAAGCATCAAAGTTTACACGGGTTCTGCAAATCTGGAATTTGGGTGAAACTGCCAAAGTCAGGAGCAGAATCAAGGCCAGGGCCAGCTAAAAAGAGAAACCCATTATGATGGAAAACTGAACCCAAGAACCAGGCAAGCAGAGCCCTTCCATGCAGAACTTGAAGACTTCCCTATCTTCTTGTGATTGTGTGTGTCCTGGCCCTTTGCACAGGTCATCATTCAAGAAAAATGCTCTGGAAACGAGTATATCTGAAAGGTCCCAACAAACTTTCTGAGATCTGCTGTGCTTGGAGCCTCTTTGCCTTCCCTGATCATACAGAATTAGAAGAATGGGCCCGACAGCTATCCTGTGGGAAGGAAGATACACACTTCAGGGTCTTAGCCAGAGCCACACCCTCTTCCTTCAGGTTTCTTCACTTCTGCAGTCCCAGAGTGTGCTTCTTGAACTCTTGTGGCCTGAACCACGGGGTCAACATGCACACTGTGGTTCTCTACAAGCTTAGACCCTGCTCCAGCTTTTGGAGTTTTTCGAATGCCACCTACTCTATAAACCACCTTCTGCCTCTTCCACCTGAATTTGTGCATCCTTTCTGCGATTTCCCACTGCCTGCAGCTGAGTCTCAATGCTTTTCATCACAGTTCGCTGTGTACCCAACCCTTAGCCCTCACGCCCCTCAGAAGACACACCTGTCCCAGGCCCTCACTCACTTCAGTTATGCCTCAGCTCAATATCACCTCAACAGACAGGCCTTCCCTGACAAACCTCTCAAAAGAGGAACTCCTCCCTGCCAGTCATTTTCTATCCCTCTACCATGATTTATTTTCCTTTGCGACATATATCAACACATACTATCATATTGCTCACTAATTGCCTTAGTGGCTGTCTTCATTTGCCATATGAGGATCTATGGTAGGCTGAATAAAGCTCCTGCCCCCTAAGATGCCCATGTCTTTATCCTCAGTACCTGCGAATGTGTCACATTGCATGGCAAAAGGCTTCACAGGTGTGATTAAATTAAGGGTCTTGTGCTGTGAGTGGGACAACAAGCCAAGGAATGCAGGTGACTTTTAGAATCTGGAGGAGACAAAGAACAGATTTCTCTGGAACCTCCAGAAGGAACCAGTCCTGCCAAATCTTGATCTGACCCTGCACAACTGATTTGACGCTTCTGCCTCAAACTGTAAAATAACAAAATTGTATTATGTGATGATTAAGTGTCAACTTGATTGGATTGAAGGATGCAAAGTATTTTTCTGGGTGTATCTGGGTGTTTCTGGGTGTTAGCAGAAGAGATTAACATTTGAATCAATAGACAGGGAGAGGAGGAGAAAGACCTACCCTCAATGTGGGTGGGCACCATCCAATTGGCTCCCAGCACGGCTAGAAAAAAAGCAGTAGGAGGAAGCTGATTTACTGAGTATTTTGGTCTTCATCTTTCTCCCATGCTGGATCCTTCCTGACCTGGAACATCAGACTCCAAGTTCTTCAGCTTTTGGGCTCTTGGACTTACACTAGTGGTTTGCCAGGGGCTCTTGGGCCTTCAGCCACAAAGTGAAGGCTGCACTATTGGCTTTCCTACTTTTAAGGTTTTGGGAGTCAGACTGAGCCACTATTTGTTTCCTTGCTTCTCAACTTGCAGATAGCTTATCATGGGACTTCACCTTGTGATTGTCTGTGTCAACTCTCCTTAATAAACTCCTTTCACATGTACATATATCTTACTAGTTCTGTCCCTCTAGGGAACCCTGACTAATACAGATTGTTTTAAATTTGTGTGAAATTGTTACAGCAGTGATCGAAAACTAATGTAGGATGTTCACAATTACTCCCAGGTTCTAAGCAAATGCCTAGCACAGAGTAGGAAATGAATGCATATTTGTTGAATGAATAAATAAATTTCCAACATTCAATATGAAACTAAAATTTTAAGGGCAGATACAGGCCAGATCTGGCTTTTTTTTTCTCCCCAGCTCCTGGCCCTTTGCACAAGGTCATCATTCAAGAAAAAAGGTACTATTTTATTTAGAGAATAAAAGGTTCTAAATAATATTTCCAGCTGCATTCAAGCATCAATTTACTCAGTCCCTGCTGTGTACCACATACTTTAGTAAGCACTAACAACATAAGGCCAAAAAAATTCCTGGAGCTATTTGTTCAGTTGCTCACAACTTAGTCATGGAGAGAGGGATTGAAACCAGCACTCCATTCTGCAAGAACTGAGAGCTAACCTTAACTGATCACCTACTATCTAACAGGTATTATGCTGGGTTACATTTTAATGAAGATCTTAAGAGCATAGACTTTCTAAACAGAGCAAGTTGAGTTCCAATTTTAGTTTGGTGCAAACTACTTCATCTCCCTGGACCTCATTTTCCATATGAACCTGGAAAAACAATACCTAACCCACAGAATGGATGAGAGGGTTAAATGAATGAATGTATATAAACACTGTGATGGTTAATTTTTTGCATCAACTTGACTGGGCCACCCAGATAGTTGGTCAAATATTATTCTGGATTTTTCTATAAAGGTGATTTTGGATGAGATTAACATTTAAATACATGGATTTTGAGTAAAGCAGATTGCTGTCCATACTGTGGGTGGGCCTCATCCAATCAGTTAAAGGCCTAAATAGAACCAAAGAATGACCTCCTCCAAGCAAGAGGGAGTCCTCCAGCTGACTGTATTTGCATTTCAACATGCAACACCAGCTTTTTCTGGGTCACCAGCCTGCTAGCTTCTCTTCTTGAACTCTTGTGGCCTGAACCACGAGATTCAAGAGGACAAGAGGAACTCCATCCTCCCAGTCATTCTCTATCCTTCTACCATGATTTATTTTCCTTTATGACACATATCAATGCATACATATTGCTCACTAATTGCTTTAGTGGTTGTCTCCATTTGCTGTATGATTGTTTATGGCAGACTGAATGAAGCTGAATATGTATGGAATCGGCTTACATGATTATGAACCTGCCAAACTCCATAATCATGTAAGCCAATTCCATATACATTCCATTGGTTCTCTTTCTTTGTGGAACAGTGATTAATACAAACATACCACATAATGCTTGGCCACATAGTAAGCACTTAATGCATTGTATCTCATTTAATACAATATTTTAAGTATTATTATCTCCATAATACAGAAGAGGAAATTAAGATTATAGAGACAAAACACCTTGCCTTTTACCATGCAGGTAATAAATGCCAGAGACATGATTTACACTCAGTGGTACCTGCCACATAAGCCTAGACCTTCCATCCAGAATATTGTCCTCACTCTGCTTTAAAAGTTGGCCAGGCAGCATGCTAAGTAAATTGCAGATTATTTTAAAGGCTGTAGACAAAGGGTCAAAATGTATTGAAACTCCAGAGTTCCCAATACCTTTCTGGGCATCCCAGATGTTCAATCAATAACAAATGCCTTATTTCATTGGATTGCATTAGACCACCTAGGCTCTTTGGACCTTCTATAATAAAGTTATTTTTTATATAGGAAGGTGCCATGTATCTTCCTATCAGGAAGATGCCATGTATCAATCAAAGCAGCATTCTCTCCTTTAATCCTTGCATTTTAATTCACTGTGTAACCCATTAGCATCCTACTGCCATCACCCAGCTACTGACTTTATTCTCTAAATTCCTTCTGATTGTCTCTTAAATATATAGATTCACTGTGAGCTGGTCCACCCTCTCTTCTACCCTTAGTAAGTATGCATAAGTAAGCATACATTTCTTGTTTTCAAAAAAGGAGATGTTAATAAATAATTTAGGGATATAACATTTACAAATTGTTGTTAACATTGCTTTAGGCCAAACTAAGGCTTGGAAGTATCCAAATATTCCTGAACACAATTACTTCTGCCTCCAGTGGAGATGAATGAACTAAGGCCAGATTTACCCTCCCACCCTGAAGCAACAAAAGCATAGACACAATATATTAAGCCATTTACAAAACAGTGGCCATCAGGAAAGAAAGGGCAGTGATCTTAGATAAACAGAAAATAAACAAGGTGTCCCTAAAATTGCTGCAGCGTATTTTTTTTTGACAGAGTTTCTACACCACAATGCAAGGTAGGAAAACCCAATTTCTCCCTAAGTTGAGGATACTGAACCAAGGATCTGGAGACTCCAAGGTAGTAGTCGTTTCAGAATAGAGTATTGAGGAGGAGAGATCTGCACAGTGACAGAATTCTGAAGGCCTTCAGGGAGAAAACTAGAAAACTACTCAAGGACGGAAAAAAAAAAATGACCCCAAATGTTTAGAGATTACAATGCTGGACTTCACACAGGGCTGGGAAATGTTCCTGCTTCCATCTTCCAGACTGAGAAATCTCAAGAGCCACGGGACACACTGGGTAGAGCAAACAAAAAAGTCTTGCATCAGCAATGGAGAATACTGAAACCTAGATCAAGTGCTGCTCCGGTCCTGGCTGACAAATCTTAAAAGCAAAACCTGAAAGGATCAAACTGTTTTCATGTAACTTAACTGTATATCACTTTTAGAAAAAATATCAATAGTATCTATATTAATTTTAAAAATCCAGCATTCAATAAAGTAAAGTTCATAATGACTACCATCAAACCAAAAATTACTAGGTGTGTAAAGAGGCAGGAAATAAAACAGCACATACCAGAAAGATAAACCAATTGAAACCAACCCAAAACTGACTTTGTTAGATTTAACAAAGATGTTATAAGTCTTTAACAAATGTCAAAAAAAGTAAGTGGAAACATGGAGGACATTTTTTTTTCAAAAATACACACATCAAACTACAAAAGATTAAATCCATAGGTTTGAGATAAAAAGTACACTGAATGGGGACTGACAGCAGATTAGGCATTACAGAAGAAAAGATCAGTAAAGTTGAAGACACAGCACTAGAACATACCAACATGAAATATAGATATGAAAAAAATTTTAATGTAAAGAACATCAGTAAGCTGTGGAATAATTTCAAGAGCCCTAATAGGTAATTGAAACCCCTAAAGAAGCAGGGCCCAGAAAATCTGCTTCCAGAAGTACCTGAAAACCATCCAAATTTGATGAAAACTACAAACCCACAAATTCAAGAAGCTGAATGAAGCACAATCACAAGAAACATGAAGAATGCTATACCAAGGCACATCATAATCATGTTGCTCAAAATCAGTGATAAAGATAAAATGTTCCATCAGCAAACTATCGCAAGAACAGAAAACCAAACACCGCATGTTCTCACTCATAGGTGGGAACTGAACAATGAGATCACTTGGACTCGGGAAGGGGAACATCACACACCGGGGCCTATTATGGGGAGGGGGGAGGGGGAGGGATTGCATTCTGAGTTTTACCTGATATAAATGACGAGTTGATGGGTGCAGCACACCAGCATGACACAAGTACACATATGTAACAAACCTGCACGTTATGCACATGTACCCTAGAACTTAAAGTATAATAATAATGATTAAAAAAAAGATAAAATGTTAAAAACCAACAGAGGGGGAAAAAGACTTATTATATGCAATAAAACAAAGATTTATTTTTAAAGCGCAGACGTCTCTGCATTGAAACAATGCAAGTGAGAAAACAGTAAAGTAACATTCTTAAAGCACTAAAAGAAAAAAATAAACCTGTATATTTAAAATTTTATACCCAATAAACAATATTCTTCAAAAATGAAGAGAGAGGCTTTTTTAGATATCCAGCCTCTGAATTTTATCACTAGCAGACCTACACTACTAAAAAATGTCAAAGGAAGCCCTTTAGGTGGAAGGAAGATAATAACAGATGGCAATATGGATCTACACAAAAGAATGAAGAACTCCACAACTAAACGTGTAAATATATGAGTTTTTTAAATTACTGGCGCGGTTAAAGGAGCATTGTTTCAACAAAAATAATAATATAGCATGGAGCTTAAAGCAACTATAGAAGTAAAATGTATAAAAACAACAGTATACAGAAAATGAGGGGATGAATGGAAGTATAACTGTTGCAAAGTTCTTTACACAACACATGATGTGGTATAATGTTATTTAAAGGTAGATTGTGATAAGTTTAAGATATATACCATAAACTTTAACACAGTCACTAAAGTAACAAAACAAATCACTATATCTAGCAAGCCAAAAAAGGAAATAAAAGAAAATTATTTTTAAAAATAGAATCAATCAAAAAAGGCAGAAAAAGAGATAAAATGGAAAAAAAAAACCACTTAAGGCAAATAGAAAACAAATAGAAAGTGTGTATAAATCATAATTACATTAATAATGATAATAAAGTTAAATTGTGTAAATACCTCAATTAAAAGGCAGTGTCAGATTTCATAAAGCAGGGATCCTCAAATAGATACTGCTTTCACAACATGCACTTCAAATATAAAAATGCAAATAAGTGGCCGGGCACGTTGGCTCTTGCCTGTAATCCCAGCACTTTGGGAGGCCAAGGTCAGGATCACAAGGTCAGGAGTTCGACAGCCTGACCAACATGGTGAAACCCTGTCTCTACTAAAAATACAAAAATTAGCTGAGCATGATGGTGTGCACCTGTAACCCCAGCTACTCAGGAGGCTGAGGCAGGAGAATCGCTTGAACCTGGGAGGCACAGATTGCAGTGAGCCAAGATTGCACCACTGCACTCCAGCCTGGGCAACAGAGCGAGACTCCATCTCAAAAAAAAAAAAAAAAACGAACAACAACAAAAAACAAATAACTAAAATCAAAGCAATGGGAAAAGATAGACCAAGATAGCACTAACATAAAAAAAAGCTACACAGGCTACATTAATATTAGACAAAGAAGATTTCAGAGCAAATAATGTTACTAAAGATAACAAATGATCATTTCATAATGATAATAAGGGAAATTTATCAAAGAGACATAAAAATCCTAAACATTTATGCAACTAATAATAGTTTCAAAATGCATGAAGCAATAACTGATAGAACTACAAGGAAAAATAGACAAAATTAAAAATATAGACAGATATTTCAATATCCCCCTTTTAATAATGAATAAAATAATTAGACGGAAAATAGAAACAGATATTGAAGACTCGAATAACTTAATTAACATTTACATAGCTCTTCATCCAAAACAGCAGAATATACAGTCTACATTTTGTATATACAGAATACAATTTGTGTGACTTGAATCCTTTTAAGCTCGTGACTTGTTTTTATGGCCCAGAACATGGAACATGTTCTGCCTTGGTAAATGTTGCTTTTGCTCTTGAAGAGACTGTATATTTTGCTGTTTTGCATGGAGTGTTATGTAAATGTAAGCTAACTCCAGAAATAAGACAAGGATGTTCATTTTACCTAGGTTTACTTAACACTATATTTGAGGTTCTACACCAAATTGAAGAATGAGAATAAGTTGTGGTATATTTCTTACTTTATTCACCGATAATATAAACATCTATGTAGAAGATTTGAAAAAATCTACAAAAGCTAGAATTGAGCTTATCAAGTTCACAGAAAGGGGCACCAATATACAAAAATCTATTTTATTTTGAGATACTAGGAAAAATAATCAAAAAATCAAATTTAAAAATATCATTTACAATTGCATCAAAAATATGAAATATTTAGAGTTAAGCATGACAAATAATGTGAAAGATCTGTACAGTGAAAACTATAAAACACCACTGAGGGAAATAAGAGAAAACTAAATAAATGGAGAGAAACATTATATTCAAGGATCAAAGGGGAAATATTGTTAGAATGTAAATTTTCTTCAAATTAATTAATAAATTCAACATTGTCTTAATCGAAATACCACAAAGTTTTTAAAATTAAAATTGATAAACTAAATCTAAAATTTACATGGAAATTCAAAGGATCTAGAAAAGCCAAACCAAATTTGAAAAAGAACAAATTTGGAGAGACAATACTACCCGATTTCAAGACTTACTGTAAAGCTACAACGATGAAGACTATACGGTATTGATGTAAAGGACACTTAGGTCAATAAAACAGAACAGAGAGTCTAGAAATATACCCATGCATATATGGACAACTGATTTTCAGTAAAGGCGCAAAGGCAATTCAGTGGGGAGGAGGTAGTCTTTTCCACAAATGGTGCTAAAAAACTTGGCAATTCATACATAAACAGGTGAACTTCCATCCCTATGTAGCACCATGTAAAAGTAATTCAAAATGGATCAGAGACTTAAATATATAAATAAAAATCATAAAACTTCTAGAAGAAAACATAAAAGAAAATCTCTGTGACCTTGGCTTAGGAGAATATTTCTTAAATACAATACCAAAAGTATGATCTAGAAAATATACAGAAAAGAGTTAATATAGCAGGACTATATGCTTAGAAAGGATAGACTTTCTTAGACTGCTATCCTTAGAAAGGCCTGCTTGCAGTCATGGCTCATCATTGATGCCTCAGAACTTGGACTTCAAGAGGCTTTCCACCATTCCCAACTGCTAAGAGTAGCCCACTGAGCCTACACTGTTTCTACAAACAATATGATTTGTGTTGAACATCTGCTTTCCTTCTGGGAGTCTGGAATCATTGGTGCATGCTAGCATGAGGGCGCCTACATGATCAGCTTCCAATAAAATCTTGAGCACTAAGTCTCTAAAGAGTATCCCTCATTGGCAACACTTGGCACCTGTTGAATTTGATGCTGCAGGAATTGAGTGCATCCTGAATGACTCCATGGGGAATGGACTCTCGGAAGCTTATGTCTAGTTCTTCTGTACTTTGGCTATATACCTTTCTCTTTGCTTATCTTTCTTTGTATCCTCTTACTGTAATAAATTTTGGGCATGAGTATAATTGCATCCTGTGCCCTGTGAGTTCTCCTAGCAAATCACCAAATCTGGGGTGGTCTTGGGAACAAATTTTTAAGTTGGATTTCATCAGAATTTAACACTTCTACTATTCAGAAGATACTGTTAAAGACAAGTCAGAAACAAATATGTATGTATAACATACATATATATATACATACATAGGTGTATATAACATACACCTATGTGTGTATGTATATATCTGCACACATATCTATTCAAAGTCTATAGATGGTAAAAAAAAGACTTTATGTAGAATATATAAAGAACTCTTACAACTCAATAGTAAATAAATATGCATTTTTTAAATGAGAAAAATATTTGAAAAAATATTTCACCAAAGAAGGTATATGTATGTCAAATAAGCAAATGAAAATATGTTAATCATTGCCAATGATTAATATACTTTAAAAATGTAAATGCCCTTATTACTATACATATATTAGAATGGAAAAGAAAACTAATCTTTCAAAGTGTTGGATATTGATACAACCACTTGGAATAACTTTGGCAATTTCTTTAAAAATTAAACATTCATCTACAATATGATCTATCAATTCCACTCCTATGTATTTTATCCAATAGATAAAAGCATAGGTCCATACAAGTACCTTGTGCACTTTAAATATGTGCTGTGTTGTACAGCAATTATACTACAATAAAGCTGTCTTTTTTTTTTTTTTTTTTTTGAGACAGAGTCTGGCTCTGTCGCCCAGAGCGCAGTGGCCGGATCCCAGCTCACTGCAAGCTCCGCCTCCCGGGTTTACGCCATTCTCCTGCCTCAGCCTCCCGAGTAACTGGGACTACAGGCGCCCGCCACCTCGCCCGGCTAGTTTTTTGTATTTTTTAGTAGAGACGGGATTTCACCGTGTTAGCCAGGATGGTCTCGATCTCCTGACCTCGTGATCCGCCCGTCTCGGCCTCCCAAAGTGCTGGGATTACAGGCTTGAGCCACCGCGCCCGGCCAATAAAGTTGTTTTTAAAAGTACAAACATGGGCCATGCAGTGGCTCACACCTGTAATCCCAACACTTTGAGATGCCAAGGCAGGTGGATCACCTGAGGTCAGGAGCTCGAGACCAGCCTGGCCAACGTGATGAAACCCTGTCCCTACTAAAAATACACACATAAAAAAAAAAATTGGCCAGGGGTGGTGGTGGATGCCTGTAATACCAGTTACTTGGGAGGCTGAGGCAGGAGAATCGCTTGAACCTGAGAGGCGGAGGTTTCAATGAGCTGAGATCACACCACTGCACTCCAGCCTGAGTGACAGAGCAAGACTCCATCCAAAACAAAACAAAACAAAAAAAGTACAAACATGTATGCAATATAATTACCCTGACCATAAGACAATTATTAGGTTGGTGCAAATGGAATTATTGCAGTTTTTTCCATTACTTTCAATGGCAAAAGCCACAATTACTTTTGCACCAACCTAATACGATTTTATTTACAAAATTCAGTATCCATTGCAGACAATACAGTCTCATAAAAGGATATAAGCTTTAAAAGTTGCATCCTCTTTATTCTGTATGATGTGTCTCTATAATTATCCTCGCACTGGAGATGGCAAAGACTAGATCTGAGTCTTTCATGAACATGAGGCTGCTAAGTGCCCTAAGTGGGCTTCCTGAGAAGCCACACAACCCTACCCACACATGTAGTCTGTGGTAGAGTCTCATGCCCAGGTATTCTGTCCCCATCTTTTTTCTTTGCTTCAATTCCTCTGAAGGTCATGTTTAAAAGTCCCTCATTTACTGAATTTCTCCTTCATCATAGCTCCATGTGAGACACAATGAGGGCTTCTAGGCTAACTTTCATGGACTCTATCCAATAGCTTGAAATGTAAAGAAGAGAAAGTAGCAAATTGAACAACAACAATAACAAAATACAAATGAAAACCATGTGTAAAGAACCACGTTCCACCAGGCAACATTTGCAGTTTCTGATGCCCTTACTGACACCCTGGGATGATGAATGACCCTCTTGCTTGCCAAATGTTAAAAGTCACAGAAGAGGATAATAAAATACAGTGGGGGGTGTGGGGAGTATCAGGATGACCTAAACGACAATGAGCATAAAGAAAAAGCCAATAGTCAGAATGCTATAATAGGAAAATAATGAGACTGGCTTATCTTGCCTTTTCAGAGATTCTTGGAGTACCACTCTTGCTAATATTTTCTGCAATAAAATAGTACTTTTTTTCCCTCAGAAAACATATTCAAAATCTGAAATGAAAAATCTGTCAAGCATGTGGTTGTACCATGGCGGGTGATCTGCTAGGGAATGGAAGGACTGGAATATTGAGACAGGCATGCAATTTCTGGAGTCCTGGAGCTTAATTTTTGCTACAGGCTATCCTCTCTTAAATAGAACTTGGAAAGAAAATAAGCAGAAATCGACTCTCACATTCCAGAAAAAGACATTTTTCATGAACTTCCAGCTTAATGGAAGACTAAGTGCTTTCAGTTATGGCATCAAACTTCTTCAAAGCTTATTCTTATTAACCTTGTAAAAATATTTCTTTGTTTCCTCTCCTTTTTTCTTCCAATTTCTGTCTTTTGACTGAAGTACATTCCTCTCCCACCAAGAAATTTCACTCTGGTAGAACACTCCTGCCTCGACCACCAAGCTTTCTCAAAGGTACTCCCCTGGTTCTTAAAGAAACCACAGACAGAATGAGGGACTGTTACTTCTGAAACAGGGGCACAATCCCAGAGAGTGAGCTTAATCAATAATCATGGTCCAATTTATTGATTGTCCATGTGAGATGACATGGGAAGAAAGGTTCCATGTGCCTCTCAGAGGCCTTTTCCCAACTTCCTTCCTGTCTCTGTTCCCATGTGATTCCTACTTTTGAACCCAACCTTTGGGTGTGTGCCTATGCTCTGGAACCAGTTAGGATTTTACACAGAAGAGATATAAAATGCGACATTAATTGTCTATAACTAAGAGCTGGAAATAAAGAGCCTGTCAAGAAAGAAATTGTTGAATATGTTATGGAACATCCATGCTGTGGGTAACAGGCAACTATTACAATAACGGGGCCGATTTATGTTTACAGAGTTGGAAAGTTGTCCATAACGTATTGTCAAGTAATAAAGCCAAACTGCTTACCACAATGCATAGGTATATAGAGATATCTTTAGACATTTATTTAAAACTTATTGAAAATGGATAAACCATATTTAGGGTGGGAGGGGAGCAGGAGAATTATACTTTTTACCTTGTGGAATTTTTAAGCATGGGCTTTATGGTTGTTTCTACTTCTTTGTCTTTTCCTTATTTGTTTTTTCAATATTCAATTCAATTGGTTTTTTCAATTGTAAAAGACCAATAAGCGAAGTTAAAACATACTTTATCTTTTTCTTCATTTATTATTGAGCTAATCTAATAAGGATAACATATGGATGGATATCATGCCTGTCTTGGTCACTATTGTATCCTTTATGTCTAGAATAGTACCTGGCATATTGAAAATACTCAATAAATATTTCTTAAAAAGATGGAATAATTCAACAGGTTCAGTTCCTTCACTGAATCTAATCCAGTGTCCATGGTAAAAATGGACTCTGCCTTCTTCACCCCCTTGGGCCTGTTCATCGTAATTGCGTCCCCACCTCGCTTCCTTGGTCTGCATCTTTGTCTTCACTCTTGTCTTGTTGATCCAGTCCTCTAAGCATTAGCCCGGCCTTGTTCTTTCTGTCTTCCTACCAGAGAATGAAGTCCTCCCTTTTGGTCCTAGCTGAGTGCTCACTGCTATCTAGTGAACACTGTTTTCTACTGTCCATTTGCACTTGGGATAGAAACAATTCTGAGGTCATCCATGATGCATTTGTCTCGACTCCCTGCAAGTTCCTTAGACCACACTCACGACTCTTCTCTGACTGCTTTTTTTCCCTTTGGACACTCTCACCTATCTGTTTGGCTGGACATTTTCCCAAGGTCTGAGGCTGGATCTGTTATCCAAGATCCCCCATCAGGAGTCAGGTTGGGTTCCAGGTCCTGGACCCTCCTAGTCTACTCCACCCTACTGCGGTAAAATAGGTTTTCTATAACTGTGCTGAGAGGTGATACCCCTAAGATGCTTTGTTAACACCCAGAAATAATCAACTTCTCTAATTTCCTCTTATACAATGCAAACACCCCCAGGAAGTAAAATACATTTAAAATTTTTTTTTAATCCAGTTGGTTTACCTGAAATGAAAACACATCACCACAGAATTGTGTACAAGGACCTTTGCTGCCTTCTGGTCCTGCTCAGTGGCTCTTCTTTCTCAGAGTTATTTTACCTCTTTGTACATAAATAGAAATCTATGGATGGCTCCTTGGTTCTAGTCACCTAAGAGATTCTATAGAGTCAGTGAGTTCATCTTCATCTTTTGCAACCTGAATAACCACCGCTATGGAAGTGCATTGTGGAAAAGGGTTGTGATCCTAGTAAATATTCTGAGTATATTTCTCAATATAAAACAGTCAATTACAAAGTCAAGAGAAGTTGCTTCAGTATGTCTAATGATACTGATGGTTGTTAAGATCTTGCTCTCAATTATTTGATCTAATAAAATTTATGTTTAGCAGGTTTTTAAGATCTTGTACTCTGATCTAATACATTTTATATTTAGCAGGAGGTAGTTGTTTGTTAATAGAAAATTTCTACCAAAAAAAGTCAAGCCATGGTATCTGTAAATGTAGTTAGGTTAAATTAAGTGAGCGATTATGTTACAATTACGTCAGGTACCCAGAAACACCTGAATCTTGCTCTCAGTCCATTTTCCTTAAGATCCCTGAGAGAAATGCATGACCAGAAAATGACACAAAAAAACACTGGATATTTTTTGGGCCTAGATCTAACCATAATGAGCCAAGCTTTTCAATGAAGGCCACAGAGGGAAGTGGACACTCTCTGCTTAAGCTAAAGAATCCTGCAGAATCTAGAAAGGTTTGCTTAGTATATTCCCACTGCACAGCCCATAGTTGAGTCACAGGCCTCATGACTGCAACAAGGGAAAAACACATTAGCCAACAAGAAGCAAAAGACTTAATGGAGACTCAGAGTATTGGCCATAAGCCTTAGCCTTTCTCAAGTAAAAGATGCTTATTTTAATTAGTTATTTTGGAAGAGAGCTCATTCAGAATGAGGCAACAAAGAGAAAACCACAAATGGCTGGGCTTTCTCTAAGAGAAGCAGCAACAGAAAGGCTATCTTCTCTTGATTATTGGAAGGAATAATGCCCACAGGTCCACTTCAAGAGATCACACAGATCTTCACTTTCTTTGAAAGCTCCACCACTGGGATTATGGCCCAATACAATATCCTAGAATCTAACCAATCCAGAAAAGCAGCCTTTAAGGCTTGAATAAGGTAGGCAATAGTAGCTGTAGTTCCATGGCCAACTGTGTGCTTTATTTTATTTCTAGTTGTTCCTACACATAGCTAGTCAAATGAAAGGGGCTTAAACTCCATAACATGAGAGATACACCACTGCCATATCAATCAACAATTATTGACTTTGTATCTCCTCAGCTCATCACCAGTGCATAGAATGCCTGTATTCTCAGTGCTGGGCTACTTCTGCTGAAATGACCAAGTAGAAAACTTGCAACTCTGACCTCAAATAATATTTTTCATATTTCTTTTCCCTTTGGCAGTGGATACCTAATCACATCCACCAAGAAGGTTGCCTAATTATGAGCCACCATGTTGCAAGGTATTCAAGGTTGTGCATTAAAATTAAATTTTAATTAATTTTAATTTAAAATTAAATATTAAATTAAAATTTGCATAAAGTAATGAGACATAGGAACTCTAAGAAAAGTTTAGATTTGAGTTTCATTAAGGGTATTTGCTACATATAAACTCTAAGACACTATAAAGACAAAAAAGCTAAAATTGTATGTATTTTTTTTATCACAACTAGATAAACCAAAATGCAAATTCGTCTCCTTGCTAGGGTATTTTTTCAAGGAGTAACATTTCCCCAAGCCAAATGCAGGAATAAAACCTACTGAAGGCCATTTAAAGCCAAGGAACACTCCAGTGCCTTCAGTACCCTAGCAATGGTCCACAGCAATCCTGGCCTGTGAACTCCAATTATCCTCAGCTGGCCAACTCTATCATACCAATGTTGAAGCCAGTCCTACAAAATGCTAGCCATGGCTGTATTTTACCCACAGGAAACTCCAGTACAGTGCTACTGTCTTGAGTCAGGCATCAAATAACCTTATGAACACGCTGGGTGACTCCTCACAAGCCAAGATGTTCTCCACATTCAGAATGGTTCACCTCATGTCGCTCTTCCTAGTTCTCTTTGCTCTTTGGCCATGGTGAACCTCTGGTTTCTCAAAGAAAACCCCAAGTGCCTTTTTTCCCATACAATGCTATATGTGCAGCCTATCCTGGTTTTCAACAAAGACACTTCCTGGGGCATGTCTTCACTGAATCCCCAGACCACCTTAAGTCCTGCTGTCACAAGTCACCAAGGCTCATTTCTTCACTGCTATTGTGTACTTTCCACTCAATATTTGACTTCTCCACTAGATCACGGGTTCCGTAAAAAACAGGGACCATGCCTGCCTTTATTATTTCTTTACCCAAGGTGCCTAGCACAGGGTCAAGCACACAGTATTTGTTTAATGGTTTTTTAAATTTATAAAAGAATTCATAATTAACCAGGAAAATGTAGCCCAGTAGAAAGTACATATGAGAGGGTGGGGAAACATGTTTTTGATTTCTGAAGACCTGCATCGTGGATGGACAAAGGTCTATTCAATCTTAAGTCAGAAATAAAAAATTCTCATCAGTTGTAAATAACTCTCCAATCTGGCCATCTCTGTGCAATTTCTATCTTGGAATCTAGCTAGACTCTGTCAGGTAGATTCAAATCCATAAATGTATGTTATAAAAGAGCAGCGAATGTAAAATAAAAAAATTTCAGCTCTCAGTTCTTAGCAGTGTGACCTTGAGGAAGCCATCTGACCCCTCTGAATTTAGTTACCTATAAAAAGATAATAATGATTCCTGAGGTAGCATGAATGAAAGAATTTCCCAAATTATAAAAAGCTTGGAATTGTTTTCATGTTGAAAACATATCAGAATTTCAAATAAGAAAGTACGCTATGTTAGAATTGGGGAACCCAAATGAGTTCCCCCTGCAACCCAGTGAGTAAATGTCAAGGCCAGAGAGTGTGAACATGCTGCCTGAGAGCTTCCCATCAGCCCTGCCCTCCAGATGGCATGACCACTCCTGCCAAAGGTAAAGCTGGATGCTGATTTTATTTAAACAGATTCCATTCTATCAGATTGTCACAGGATAAAAATATTTTTCCATACTCTCCATGAATTTGCTATGAAGTTCAATAGTGTATAAAAGTCACTGAAGCACAAACACAGGCTAAATGAATCTGAGCTTATTAGGAGGGATAGCCTCATGCTTGTAATTCAACCACTGCCTTCCTAGAGGCTAAACTGACACACTTTAATATTAAGGGGAAAATGACCCTATGAGGGAAACCTAAAAAGGCAGTTTTAGAACATACAGAAACGACCCAGCCCTGATGTACTCCAGGACATCTTACTACCAGTGGGAACTCTTGTAGCAAGACCCCACCCCAGGCCATGGCAGGTGGTGCAGTAGAATGAGAAACACTAGATTCTACACTCTGCCAACATGTTTATTACCCATTATCTTCTCTGAGATTTTGCAACAGTCACAGGCATGCATAAGAAAAGACACATGTAGGCATAACAGGAAAGAGTTCCAATCCAGAGAAGGCACCACCATGGGCCCAAGACAGCAGCCACTGGGGTAGAAGCACAGACAGAGCTGGTGGCTGCAACTGGTTGGGTGAGGCTTCTTCCAATCTGGGACTTCAAGGGACTAGGGAACCCTCATGGTGGGAGCAAAAAATTCTGTGATCAGGTGCTTTCAGCCACCGTGGATCACCGAAGATCTAAAGCTGGCCGTACAAAGTCGACTTTCCTTGGTAAAAAAACTCTTCAGAAACTTGTCATAAAAGAAGAGTTGCTGGTAAAAATCCAGAGACCACCTCCTGTTAGCTGTTCTACAGGTGCTGAGTGCAAGCTGAGCCAAGAGACCTGTGGATTCCTCTCATCGAAGTGTCCTGTGACAGGGCGCCCCTAAGCACAGGCTCTCACTGTTGGTTAATTGCTTCCTATATTTCTCACCTCCCTCACGGAATCAGCCCGCAAAAATGCCAAAGCCCACTAGAATCTGCTGGTGTCTCTGCCTTTGAAGAGATTAGTGTTTAACCCAGACACTAATGATGTAGCTATTATCAAATACACAAAGTGAATGCAAATGGTGCACTTTCATATATGTGTGAACCACTCCAAGCACCCCAGAGAAATCCATTCCGCTGCCTGTATATTTGGCAGGAAAGAAACATCAGGGGAAGAAACTGTTTAGCTTTCAGAGGCAAATCTTCTAATGATCATGGGAACTAAAACGTCAGTTTTGAAAAATGGAAATTTCGTTTGAGAAGCTCCTGTGGGGTCCCCTCAGTGTTTTGCATATGGTTTCAGAAAGGGGGCCTTTATTGACATGCTGCAGAGATTCTAGCAAAATCCAGCCAAGGCCCCGAAGTTTTTATAAATTCTCCTAATGGATCTCTAGGCAAATGAGAACAGAATTCTACGAAATTCCCAAAGCAGGTTTAGGCCCAAAACATTGACTATCTCTTTAGATAAAGAAATAAATCCAAATATCCCCTTGTGCTGTACATACTTGCTATTTTTCTAGCTTGCCTGGGAGGATTTATTCTCCTAAATTAGGTGATTTCAGCTTTGGGATACTTGCAAGAAGCTACTTTTGCTTGACTGGTGCTTCAAACATAAGATGAAAGGAGATAGCCCAACTGAAAGGGAATGGGTTTTCTTCTGAACTGCACACAGAGGCCTCTTTTGCTGTGAAGGTTCTGAGGCCCCATAAAAGGCTTGAATCACAGGTAATAAGAGAAGGTTATGGTGTAGGAAAGGGCTGCAAGTTTCAGCACCTTGAACTCCCTCATTCCAGTTTGCTGACACGTTATCAGTGAAAAGTATTTTGTACTCTCCAGCTTCTTGTTTTGATAGTCTCCATATTATTTATCCCACTTCTATTTTCAATATTCTCCACATTGGTCTCATAATCTCTCTAAAGCTGTACTCACTAAAAAAAAAAAAAAAATAAGAGAGAGAGACTAAGGGACCTAGCAGCCATATGCAGAACATTCTCCCAACAGCAGCCAAGGCACATTCTCCGGAAGTGCACATGCAACACTCTGTGGATAAGTCACTGTTCTGTGGGTCACAAAACAAGTCTTAGAAAATTTAGGAAGACTGAAAGCATACCGAGTATCCTTTCTGACTACAATGGAATGAAACTGGGAATCAATGGCAGAAGGAAAGCTGAAAAATTCACAGGTATGTAGAAAATAAACACACTCTTGAACAACCAATAGGTCAAAAAAAAGGGAAATTAGAAAATATCTTGAGACATGAAAACAAAAACATAACATATCAAACCTTATGAGATTAGGCAAACACACTACTAAGAGGAAAGGTTATAGAGGTAAATACGTACATTAAAAAAGGAGATCTCAAGTCAACAACCTAACTTTATACCTCAAGGAACTAGAAAATGAGAAACAAACTAAACCCAAAGTCAGCAGAAGGAGGGAAGTAATAAAGATTAGCACAGAAATAAATGAAATCAAGAAGATATAAACAATGGAAAAAATTCAATGAAACTGAGATATATATATATATACCAAAAGCACAGGCAACAAAAAAAAAATAATAGACAAGTAGGACTATGTTACTCTGTAAGATTTCTGTGCAGCAAAGGAAGCTATCAACAGACTGAAAAGGCAAATGACAGAATGGAAGAAAATAAAAGCGAAAAACACAAACAAAAACACAAACAACCATACATATATATATATATATTTTAAATTTTGGGATACATGTGCAGAAAGTGCAGGTTTGTTACATAGGTATACGCGTACCATGGCGGTTTGCTGCACCCATCAACCCATCATCTACATTAGGTATTTCTCCTAATGCTATCACTCCCCTAGCTTCCCACCCTCTGGCAGGCCTGGTGTGTGATGTTTCCTTCCCTTGTCCATCTGTTCTCATTGTTCAACTCCCACTTAGAAGTGAGAACATGTGGTGTTTGGTTTTCTGGTCCTGTGTTAGTTTGCTGAGAATGATGGTTTCCAGCTTCATTTATGTCCCTCCAAAGGACATGAACTCATCCTTTTCTATGGCTGCATAGTATTCCATGGTGTATATGTGCCACATTTTCTTTTTTTTTCTTTTTTTTTTTTAGTTTTCATAATTTATTCTATTTTTTTAAAAAATTGTTGATGCTTTTTTATTATTATACTTTAAATTCTAGGGTAATGTGCACAATGTACAAGTTTGTTACATAGGTATACATGTACCATGTTGGTTTGCTGCACCCATCAACTCGTCATTTACATTAGGTATTTCTCCTAATGTTATCCCTCCCCTAGCTCCCCACCCACCGACAAGCCCCTGTGTGTGATGTTCCCTGCCCTGTGTCCATGTGTTCTCATTTTTCAGCTCCCACCTATGAGTGAGAACATGCAGTGTTTGGTTTTCTGTCCTTGTGATAGTTTGCTTAGAATGATGGTTTCCAACTTCATCTATGTCCCTGCAAAGGACATGAACTCATCCCCTTTTATGGCTGCATAGTATTCCATGGTGTATACGTGCCACATTTTCTTTGTCCAGTCTATCATTGATGGGCATTTGAGTTGGTTCCAAATTTTGCTATTGTGAATAGCGCTGCAATAAACATACGTGTGCATATTTCTTTATAGTAGAATGACTTATAATCCTTTGGGTATATACCCAGTAATGGGATTGCTGGGTCAAATGGTATTTCTAGTTCTGAATCCTTGAGGAATTGCCACACTGTCTTCCACAATGGTTGAACTCCCATCAACAGTGTAAAAGCATTCCTATTTCTCTAAATCCTCTCCAGCATCTGTTGCTTCCTGACTTTTTAATGAGCACCATTCTAACTGGCATAAGATGGTATTTCATTGTGGTTTTGATTTGCATTCCTCTAATGACCAGTGATGATAAGCTTTTTTTTTATATGTTTATTGGCCACATAAACGTCTTCTTTTGAGAAGCGTCTGTTCATATCCTTTGCCCACTTTTTGGTGGAGTTCTTTGTTTTGTTTTGTTTTTTTCTTGTAAATTTGTTTAAGTTCCTTGTAGATTCTGGATATCAGCCCTTTGTCAGATGGATAGATTTCAAAACTTTTCTCCCATTCTGTAGGTTTCCTGCTAACTCCGATGATAGTTTCTTTTGCTATGCAGAAGCTCTCTTAATTAGATCCCATTTGTCAATTTTGGCTTTTGTTGTCATTGCTTTTGGTGTTTCAGTCATGAAGTCTTTGACCATGCCTGTGTCCTGAATGGTATCGCCTGGGTTTTCTTCTAGGATTTTTATGGTTCTCAGTCTTACATTTAAGTCTTTAATCCATCTTGAGTTAATTTTTGTATAAGGTGTAAGGAAGGGGTCCAGTTTTAGTTTCCTGCATGACTAGCCAGTTTTCCCAGAAGCATTTATTAAATAGGGAATCCTTCCCCATTGCTTGTTCTTATCAGGTTTGTCAAAAATCAGATGTTTGTAGATGTGTGGCATTATTTATGAGGCCTCTTCTCTTCCATTGGTCTATATATCTGTTTTGGTACCAGTACCATGCTGTTTTCATTACAGTAGCCTTGCAATATAGTTTGAAATCAGGTAACATGATGCCTCCAGCTTTGTTCTTTTTGCTTAGGATTGTCTTGGCAATGCAGGCTCTTTTTTGGTTCCATATGAAATTTAAAGTAGTTTTTTTCTAATTCTGTGAAGAAAGTCAATGGTAGCTTGATGTGGATAGCATTGAATCTATACGTTACTTTGGGCAGTATGGCCATTTTCACAATATTGATTCTTCCTATCCATTAGCATGGAATGTTTTTCCATCTGTTTGTATTCTCTCTTATTTTGTTGAGCAGTGGTTTCTAGTTCTCCTTGAAGAGGTCCTTCACATCTGTTGTAAGTTGTATTCCTAGATCTTTTATTCTCTTTGTAGCAATTGTGAATGGGAGTTCACTCATGATTTGACTCTCTGTTTGTCTATTATTGGTGTATAGGAATGCTTGTGGTTTTTGCACATTGATTTTGTATCCCGAGACTTTGCTGAAGTTGTTTATCAGCTTAAGGAGTTTTGGGGCTGAGATGATGGGGTTTTCTAAATATACAATCATATCATCTTCAAACAGAAATCATTTGACTTCTTCTCTTCCTGTTTGAACGCCTTTATTTCTTTCTCTTGCCTGACTGTCCTGGCCAGAACTTCCAATACTATGTTGAATAGGAGTGGTGAGAGAGGGCATCCTTATCTTGTGCCACTTTTCAAAGGGAATGTTTTTGACAAAATTGAATCACCATGATAAAAGCACTCAAAAAACAAGAATCGAAGATTATCTTAACATAATAAAGGCTACATAAGAAAAGCCCACAACCAACATCAACTTAAAAATGAAAAACTGAAAATTTTCTCTAAGGTCAGGAACAAGGCAAGAATGTGCAGTTTCACTGTTTTTATTCAACATAATACTGGAAATTCTAGCCACAATAATTAGACAAGATAAAGAATAGAAGGTAACCCAATTAGAAAAAAAGAAGTAGAATTATCTCTATTCTCAGATAATGTGATCCTATGTGTAGAAAACCTTAAAGACCACACACACACACACACACAGAGACAACTGCTAGAACTAATAAACAAATTCAGAAAAGTTGCACAACATAAAATCAACATAGAAACCAGTTGTGTTTCTAAACACTAACAAAAACATCTGAAAAGGAAAATAAGAAAACAATTCTATTTATGATAGCATCAATAAGAATAAGATATTTGAGAATAAATTTAAGGAAGTGAAAGACTTGTATACTGAAAACTACAAAACATTGCTGAAATGAAGTCACAAATAAATGGAAAGACATTCATGTTCATGGATTGAAAGACATAATATTTCCAAAATTGTTATACTATTCCAGAGCAATCTACAAATTCAATTCAATCCCTTTCAAAATCCTAATGTCCTTTATTTTGCAGAAGTAGAAAAACAATTCTAAATTTCATATGGAACCACAAAGGAACTTAAATAGCCAAAATATTTCTGAGAAAGAGAAATAAACCTCTAGGTCTCAAATTTCCTGACTTTAAAATATATTATAATGCTACCATAATCAAAATAGCATAAAGACAGACATATAAGCCAGTGGAACAGAATAGAAAGCCCAGGGATTAATCCATGTATATATGATCAAATACTCTTTGGAAAGGATACCAAGACTACGCAAAGTTAAAGGATAGTCCATTCACCAAATGGTGTTGGCAAAACTGGATATTAACATGGAAAAGTTTAAAATTTGACCCTTATTTGCACCATACAGAAAAACAACTCAAAATGGATTCAGATGTAACACCTGAAACATAAAATTCCTAAAAAAAAAAAAAAAATGAAGGAAAGTTTAATAACATTGATCTTGGCAATAATTTACTGAATTTGACACCAAAAGCACAGGCAACAAAAAAAAAAATAATGGACAAGTAGGACTACACTGCTCTGTAAGATTTCTGTGCAGCAAAGGAAACTACCAATAGATTGAAAAGGCAAGCTACAGAATGGAAGAAAATAAAACCAAAAAATACAAACAAAACACTCTGATTTTAAAAATGGGCAAAGGACCTGAATAGACATTTTTCCAAAGAAGACTTACATATAGGAGCAGGTATATGTAAAGATGGTCAGCATCACTAAGCATCAAGAAAATGCAAATCAAAATTAGACATTATCACCTCACACCTGTCAGGATGACCATTAGCAAAAAGAAAAAAGAGAGAGAGAAGAAAATAGTAAGTGTTCACAAGAATGTGGAGAAACTGAAACCATTGCTGGTAGAAATGTGAAATGGTGCAGCTGGTTAAAAAAAGTATGGAGATTTCACACACAAAAAAAGTAAAAATTGAACTGTCATATGATCCA
This sequence comes from Colobus angolensis palliatus, assembly GCF_000951035.1. Classification (NCBI taxonomy): domain Eukaryota; kingdom Metazoa; phylum Chordata; class Mammalia; order Primates; family Cercopithecidae; genus Colobus; species Colobus angolensis. Next base: position 17,223,538 of record NW_012113141.1, read on the forward strand.
GCAATTCCACTTCTGGGTATTTATTCAAAAGAACTGAAATCAAGATCTCAAGGAGATATTTGCACTCCCATGTTCATTGCAACATTATTTATAATTTGAAACACCCTAAATGTGCATTGATGGATGACTCAGTAAAGAAAGCGTGGTAAGATGGAATTCTATACAGAGTTAAAAAAAAATAAGAAAATCCTGCCATATGCAGCAACATGGATATTCCATGAGTAAAATAAGCCAGTCTCAGAAGGAAAATATTGCATACTCTACAGTGTGCATATAGTTAAGAATACTGTACTGTACACTTAAAGATTTAAGAGGGCAGATTTTATGTGATGTGTTTTTTACCAGAATAAATTTTAAAAAGAGATGCCAGAAGGTCACTGTTCAGACAGTCATCTAGCGGGAAATACAGGACTCCCAGCCTTTACTGGCAATCGGGGCAATCAGGCTTAGTTAGCTGAACAGCATTCAGAGAGTAACAATTGCCCTGCTTTCCCAGCCCCACTCAATCAAAATGTTTGATGCCTCCAGTCATGCACTTGGCCCCACCCAGTGTCTGAGCCATTTGCAATCAAGGTACAGGATCTTAGCATCTCTCATGCTCAGGAGACTGGTGTTGCTGCCCTGAGTTTCCTGTCTATAATGTCTGGCATGAGATCAAGGTACCTGTTTGTCCACTTAGCTTAATCAACCTCTCCCACACTGTATTTCCTGACTAATCCTCCACTGATTAAGGTGCTAAAAGATACACTTGGATTTCTGATTTCAAAATTGCTGGTTCAACAGACACAGAAGACTGCTCTGCCTTGCATGAAAATAATAGGAAAATTAGCTGAAGCAGAGGCACACAGAATATAAACTAACAAACAAACATAAAGGAGAAAAGGGAAAGTCTTGGTGGATGAAAGACTGAAGAATCATCAAAAAGAAAGTCAACTGATTTGAAGAGAAAAGGAAAGATACAGCCCAGCATGACTGGCAGGACATTTAGGAAAGTTGAATCACAAAAGTGAGAACAGTACTGAGGGTCCTGACTTTCCAAATGCCCCATGCCCAGAAATGGAAACCAGTGAGGCACACAGAGCAGCATGGTAAGTAGAAGTGTTACCAGGCATGGTCCAGTCCTATATATCTCCTATTCCTTCCTCCATTCTCCACAGGGAGTCTATTTCTGGGCTTGGGGACCTTCCTTTGAGGGTAGAGGGCAGACTGGCAGGATCCTGGAGAACTGGGGACACCTATAAGCACCAGAGCAAAGACCCATCTATATCAGGTGCCAAAAATTTGGGGGGCTTTGTTTTGTTTTGCTTTTTTTTTAGAGAGAAAGTCATGCTCTGTCACCTAGGCTAGAGCACAGTGGCAAGATCATAGCTCACAGCAGCCTCACCCTTCTGGGCTTAAGTAATCTTCCCACCCCTGCCTCTCTAGTGTAGCTAGGACTTACAGCTATGCACCACCACATCTGGCTATTTTATTATTATTTTGTTTTTAATAGAGACAGGGTCTCACTATGTGGTCCATGCTGGTCTCAAACTCCTGGTCTCAAGTGACCTTCTCACCTTGGCCTCCCAAAATATCACTATTACAGTCATGAGCCACCATGCCCACCCCAAAGAATATTTTTAAATTTGCATTGCTTGAGCACTGCGGTGTCCTTTCAGTTTGACAATCCATGCTATTTTACTACTCTCTTTTCCAATGTTCTCCTCTCTCCTTCCCTTTCCTCTGGATTCATCCTGTCTTGGCCTCTATTTCATTCTTTTTTTCTTCTCTTCCAAACTGTGCTGCATCCTGACAGGATTTTTCTACCTAATCTAGCTTATTCATTTGTTGTCAGCTATGCCGGGTTTGCTACTCTGCCTGCATTTTTTGTTTTTCTTTTTGACCTAAATTTTATTTTAGCTCTGAAGAATGGGTTTATTTTCATAAATTCCTATGAGGATTTTGCTAATATAACGGAAGGAGAGGATGGACTCGTAATAAGCGAATGTGTCTGCCATGACATGTAGCAAATATGCAGCTTTGTATCCTGCTTTGTTTTAATCTACATCACCCATAAATATTCTACAAGAATATGTATTTTAATGTTTAAATACAATTACTTTTCTCAATTGTACAATAATTATTAAACCATTCTTCCAATGTTGTATATTCAGTTTGTTTAAATTTTTCATTATTATGGTGGGTCAGGTAATGAGCACACTAACATAAAATTACTTGTACATTTATCTGATAATGTCCTTAGAAAACATGCTTAAAAGAGAAACTAATGTGTAGAGGCAGATACTAACATATTTGTTTCCAGAAATATTGTTAGCAGTTACACTCCCACCAGACAGAGTGTCCAGTTCAGCCTGCCCTTGTCGATATTGAATATTATATATTTTTATTGTTTTCAAATTTTGAGAAGTGAAAATATTTTCTGACTTTACTCTATCTTTTATAATTATTAGAGAGTTTGAACTTTTTCTACATAGTTCTTGACTACATGTATTTCATATTAGATAAATGTTATAAATGTTAACATATCATCTTCCCATATTTCTATAGTTGGTAGCTATTCCTGTTATGAGATTTTTATATATTCAATATTTCAAGTCTTTGTCATAATTTTAACAAAAAAAACCAGGTTTTGATTATTATTTCATTTGCCAGTGATTTCTAATAAACAGAATATACTTAGTTTTTGGTTTTTGTTTTATTATTCACTTATGTTTGCCTCCATGTTAAGTTTATTCCTTTAAGAGTTCTCTTCTGTTTGTGAGTTTCCAGTGGTCTAGGTAGTCTATGGTCACTTGTTTACAACTGATCTGTATATGTTTGCAATAAGTCACATTCTTTTATGAAAAGTGCAATGTAGTTATTCACTTTACTCTTTATAACTATTTACTTGATCACACACAGAGAGCTGATAATTCACTACATTTGTACACATGTCACATTATCCTTCCACTTGCTTTATATGATGGTGTGATGTTTGATACATACAAATTAAGAACTGCTTATACTTTGTCATAAATTATAACTGTGATCATTGTGAAAATACGCATATTTTCCCATTAAAAGTCTCTTCAGTTTTTTGTGTGTTGATTTAATTTGTAAATTTTTATTTGCCTTTTCTTTTACTATTTCTGTATTGTAGAATTCAAAGTAACAAACCTTGATGATTGTTTTAATCACATTATAGAATTTGAGGTTTTAATGGGTGAGAGGGTTAATCTCTTGATATCTGTTATAGTAACAGATAAGTACATTCCTATTTTCACAATTTTGTTTTATGCACTATGCTAAGTTGTTTTTGCCATTTCTATCATGCTTTATCTTTTGTTTGATAGACTTATGCTTTTACATTCCATAGTGTTTGAATGTAGAAGTCATGTTTTAACTCATTAAAATTAAGAATTGTATAAATACATAATTAAGCTTGCATTTGATAATACAGAACAAATAACAACCTCCAAATTTTTATAAGCGTAACAAGAATTTTTGTGCACACATTTTATCTTTCATTCCATCCATTTCCACAAGCTGATAATTTTCTCCTGAATAATGTAGTGAGCTGATATTCAGCATGCAGGCTCCTCTAGTCTGGAATGGAAAGTGTCTGGTCTAATCATTCAATTTCCGTTACTTATAATGGCTGTAAATATCACTGGCCATGGACCTAGATCATTAGTATACAATCATTATATTTAGAATAAAAATCATCTTGTTAAACAATAGTTTGGACTTTTATAATGTAGATTTGTAACCATGCTTTCAAAAAGAAATCCCTTATACATAGAACGTATAATTTATGTTGTTCTTTTATGTTGTCCTTCAGCCCTCTCATGCAAAAGCTCAAGATGAAAAGTTGGATTACACCTTTAAATCACTCGTTTGTTTTAGGACAGTTTAATAGTAGTTAGCTATCTTCTAAGATGAAGGAGAATATCTTATTGTTGTCTTTTGACATGAGGAACAACTTGACTCGGCAAGGAATTCTTTTCTTTTTGTGTTTAAAGTACAAAATATTTGAGAAGACAAGTGTTTAAGAGAAAAATAAGCCTGATTATAGTTCACTTTACAAAACCGATTTATTTTGCCATTATGTGTTTCTTCTTTCCCCTTAAAATAAAAAGCCTTGACAGAAGTTTAGTAGTTGGTCTCTTTCATTAATTTTATCCACTGCTCAATAAATTCATTTGAATTATACAGACAAACTGTCTTTCAGTTCAAGGTCGACTTCTATGTTACCACTGATAATTGTTTCTATTCAGAGAATTCAGGTTTATTCTTTTGGAACAACTGAAAGCTTAGGTTGGATCTTCAATACCTGTCCTTCTTACCTATCATTCTCTTTATTTTTTTTTTGTCTTTTCCTCTTCATTGTGGGACAGATTTATTTCAGTTTGTAATTGGTATTACTGAATTTATTTTGTACTATGTCAATTCAGCACTCTAAGGATTTTATATCTACTTATTTTCTACTGTTGTATTTTGGGTTATCTTGAACTATTTTTTATTTAACCAAGTTTCCTTTACATCTACACCTTAACATTAGCCTTTTATCAAATTATGGTTTCCTGTATTTCTGTTAAAGACCAGTCTCTTGAAATTTTTTGAAAACACTAAAATATGTTTCTAATATTTCTTTCTTTGTTGTGAAAAAGAAATGTCACTTTTAGAGATACTTTCTTTGAATCTATAGGGTCATAGTCTTCTTAAAGTATAATTCAATGTATTTTATAGAGCCTATCATGATTTTTTCCATTTTGTTGATGTATCATGTACATACAATGAAATTCATTCATTTTAAACGTGCAATGTGACAGCAAAAGAAACTCTCAACAGAGTAAAACAGACAACCTACATAATGGAAGAAAATATTTGCAAACTATGCATTCGACAAAGGGCTAATATCCAGAATCTTTATGGAACTTAAATAAATCAACAAGAGAAAAACAAATAACCCCATTAAAAAGTGAACAAAGTGCATGAACAGACACTACTCAAAAGAAGACATACAAGCGGCCAAGAAAGATGTGAAATAAATCCTTAACATTGCTAATTATCAGAGAGACGCAAATCAAAATCACAGTGAGATACTATCTCATACCAGTCAGAATGGCTATTATTAAAAAGTCAAAAACCAGCAAATGCCAGCAAAGCTGTGGAGAAAAGGAAACACACACTGTTGGTGGGAATGTAAAATATTTCAGCCTCCGTAGAAAGCAGTTTGGAGACTTCTCAAAGAACTTAGAACTACCATTTGACCCAGCAATCCCATTACTGAATATATGTCCAAAAGAAAATAAAATGTTCTTCCAAAAAGACCCATGTACTCATATATTCATCACAGCACTGTCCCCAGTAGCAAAGACATGGAATCAACCTTCATATCCATCAATGGTGGATGGATTTTTAAAATGTGGTACCTATACACCATAGAATACTACACAGCTGTAAAAAAGAATGAAATCATGTCCTTTACAGCTATATGGATGCAGCTGGAGAGCATTATCCTAAGCAAACTAATGCAGAAATAGAAAACCAAATACCACATTTCATCATGTATAAGTGGGAGCTAAATCTTGGGTTCACATGAACATAAAGATAGGAACAATAAACATTGGGGACTCCAAAACGAGGGAAGGAGAGAGGGGATGAAGGGCTGAAAAGCTTCCTATTGGGCACTGTGTTCACTATCTGGGTGACAGAATCAATAAAAGCCCAAACCTCCACACCACGCAATATACTCTTGTAACAAATCTGCACATGTACCCCCCAAGTCTAAAAATGGAGATTAAAAAACAAATACAAATATGCAATATGATAAATTTCGGTCATTGTACATAAGCAAGTATCTTCCACCACAACTGAGATATAGAACATTTGTACCATCCTAAAATTTTTTCTCCTGCTCCTTATTTTCTACCCCTTTTGCCAGCCTTTGCCCCAGGAAACCACTGGTTTGATTTCTGTGCATAGAGTTTTGCCTTTTCTGGAACTTCAGGTAAATGGAATAATGTAATATATGGTTTTTTATGTGTTTGATTTATAACACTCAGCATAATGTTTTGGGGAGCTGTTCCATTTTCTTTTGTGCATTAATATTGTATGTGTTCTCACTGTTGAGTAGTAGTCTGTAATTCTACTTTTTCTTTATCCATTCACAAGCTGATAAATCATTGAGTTTCAAATTTTAAGCCATTATGGATTAAACTGCTATGAGCATGCACACACACACACATACACACACACACACACACACACACACACATCTTTGTATAGCTGTTTTCATTTCCGTTCGGTAGATACGTAAGAGTGGGATTTCTGTGTCATAGGGTAAGTGTACTTTTAGCTTTATAGAATACCTACTGCCATCCTATTATCTGAAGTGGCTATACTATTTTTGCAATACTACCAGCTAAGTATGAAAGTTCCAATTGCCCCACATCCTTGCCAACATTTGGTATGACAGTCTTTTAAATTTTAGCTATTATAGCAGGTTCATAGTTGTATCTCATTGTAATTTTAATACGTGTTTCCCTGAGATTAGGGAAGTTGACCATCTTTTCAAGTATTAATTAGCCATTGGTATATCTCCTTTTCTACAGTTTCTGTTGAGTCTTTTAATCATTGAGTAGGAGAGTTCTTTCTACATTTTTGATAAATAGCCAAAAATTGTTTCCAACTATTTTCTCATAGTCTATAGCTTGCCTTTTCATTTTCTTAATTGTGTCTTTCAAAGAGGGAAGGTAATTTTGATAAAGGCAATTATAACTTTTTTTATTCCTTTATGCTTTTATGAGTTTTCTAAAAAGTGTTAACTCAAAGTCACAAAGATAAGCTTTGAAGTTCGGCTCTTATATTTAGGTCTATGATCTATTTCAAGATAATATTTTGAATGTTGTAAGGTAAGGGTCAAGTTTTGTTTTCTCTATATAGATATTTAGCTATTCCTAAACCTTTGCTGCAAAGGTATCTTTTTCTCACTAAATTACCTTAATATTTTAATGCAAATAAATAAGCTATATAAATGTGGTTGTTTTTTTTCTGGCCTTTCTATTGTGTCCCATTGATTAATATGTCTTTTCATTTACTTCAAATTTACCTGTAATTCATTTGTAAAATCAATCATTTCTAGACCACATATAGTGAAGTATTGGTTTTTTATCCATTCTGATGATCTCTGCCTCTTAAGTGGAGTGTTTAATACATTAATATTTGTCATAATTATTCATATATTTGAGTGTAGATCTATCATTTTATTTTTTGTTTTCTATATAGCTCTTCTGTTTCTGGTTTCTCTTTCCTCTTTCCCTATCCTTTTAATTTGGGCTTTTAAATATTTTTTATAATTCCATTTTACTTTTCTTGTTAGCTTTTCAGTTTTTTTGGCGTTAACTTTTCGTACTTCTTCTAGTGATTATAATTTACTGCATTAATATTTTATAGTCTATTTACAGTTAATACATTATTCCTCTACATAAAATATTTTTAATGTGTAGTGTATATCCTATTCCTTAGGCTAACTTGTCATGTGTGTGGCATGTGGATATATTATAAATGCCACAAGAGTTTATCTACATAATTTTTATGTTAAGCAGTTACATTCATTTTGAAGCATCTAAGAGAAAAACACCTTAAAATAAATCAGTCTTTTGGATTTTCTCTGTAGTTTTTATTTATAATGCTCTTCTTTTCTTTTTGGGGATCCAATTTTCATCTTGTATAATTTTCCCTCACACTGAAAATCTTCCTTTAGTATATGTTGTAGTGTGGATCTACTAGGAACAAATACTCTTAGTTTTCTTTTCCTGAAAATATCTTTATGTTGACTTCAATATTGTACAATATAATCATTGGATGTAGCATTCTGGGTTGACAACTTTTTATATTATTTCAGCATTTTAAACATATTGTTATGCTCTCTTCTGGCTTCCATGGTTTCTGAGGTAAAGTTAGCTATTAATTAAATTATCTGTTCCCTACATGGCATATGTTTTTTATTTCCCCTCTTTCTGCTCTCAGGATCTGCTCTTTAACTTTGTCTTGTGAATCATTTATTATGCTATGTCTCAGTGTGGGATTATTTGTTTTCATTCTCATTGGTATTTCCTGATAATTATGTATCTGCAAATGTCTCTCATCAAATTTGGCTATTTCGTATCTATTACTGTATCAAAAATTTGTTATACCCTATTTGCTATCTCTCTGTGATTCAAATTACCTAACACAATTAACTGGTAATTTAATATTACCTCATAGATCTTTGAGGTAATATTATTTATCTTTTAAACTTTCTTCTCTCTGTTCTTCACATATGGTTATTTCCATTGAGTAAGTTCCAAAGCTACTTTTTTTTCTACTATATTTATTTGGCTATTAGGTTCATTTGTGAATTTTTTATTTCCAATACTGAATTTTTCACTTCTAGAATGTCTATTTGGTTCTTTTTACTACTTCTATTTCTCTTCCAAGATTCTAATTTTTTCGTTCATAGTGAGCATATTATTTTGTTTTGCTTTGGCCACTATAGATATAACAGTCACTTTAAAACCTCGAAAGTAGTTCTAGCATCTGGAGTGCCTCAAGAATGTTCTCCTTTACATATTTTTTTTCCTTGAGTAGGAGTTGGCAAGCTTTTTCTATGAAGGACCAGATAGTAAATATTTTAGACTTTGTGGGACACATATGGTTGCTGTCGTACACCCTTTTTTTTGTTGGTGGTGACTTGTTTTGTTTTGTTTTCTTTGACAATCCTGTAAAAATTAAGGGAAAAAAGTCTTATATGAGAAGTCATACAAAAACGGTCTGTGGAATAAATTTGGCCAGAGATAAGAGTTTGCCAACACCTGCTATTGAGAATGTGTTTCTTTCTTCTGGTTCTTCTTATGTTGGGTATTTGGATTGTATCCTGGGCTTTGCGAATGTTTAGTTGTGGAGATTCTGGATTCTTTTATTTTTCCCTGATGAGTACAATTTCTTTTGTTTTAGTAAGCAATAATCTTGAACTGCAAACTCTGTTTCTTGGACAACAGCTCCAGTCTTAGTTCAGATCATTTGTCTTCCCCTGAGCCACTTTGAGTCTATTAGACAGGATTTGGGAAACCCTATCTGACTTTTTGAATCTCCAAGATTCTTCTGCTCTCTTCAGTGGCTGGATTCCGTGGCTTAACTTTTTTCATCCACCAGGCCGAAATGTGACGTGTTTTTTTCTCTGTCAACCCTACCCCCACAGCTTCTGAGTCTTGCCAAATGTACTCTGCCTCCAACTAAAAACCATGAAAACGGGAACTTGCTTTACGTAACTCACCTTCTCCTAGAGTATACTCCCTACCAACTGGTCTACCTATGTTCACTGTCTGAGGCCTCAGATAGCTGTTATTTGAATTATAGACATTCCTTATAGTTATTTTCTGTGAGGGATTCACTCCAGTAGGCTTTTTAAAGATCATCATGATCTTTTAAAGATCTTTTACCACCAGCAGATCTCCACCTATTCTCCCCATCATGACTATTTTTTTCCATTAACTTTTGAATGGGGAGAGATCTATCCAGAGCTGGCATTTGCTAAATAGTGAACCTAATGTTCCCAGATATGTCTCATTATTTATTTAAGTTTTGGAAGCATGTTCCTCACATCTCCAGTTAAAGAATACTTTGAAGCACACAACCCCTGGCTCAATTTTAATGCCTACTACCCATTGATCCAAGGTCTGCTGCTTCAAATATCAGGTTTAATATTCATGCTAATGCATCAGCTAGTGTGCACATATTGTAGTCATGAAAACGCTGCTGTTTCCTGCAGCATTTTATGGTTTTGTTCTTGTTTATACTTACTTTCCCATTTACTGTAAAACTGCAATGCAACGTTGTTTTAAAACATTTGCATGTATTACCATATTGGATCCTAAAAATTTTGATTCCTGATAGATGCAGTTAGAGAGCTACTGAGGAAGCTGAGATGGGAGGTTTGCTTAAACTACGAAGGCAGAGGTTGCAGTCAGCCGAGATTGTGCCACTGCACTCCAACCTGGGTGATGGAGTGAGACTCCATCTAAAAATAATAATAATAAAATAAAATAAAAATATTTTCCAGGCAACAGAGAATAACATCCCTCTTTCTGATAAATCAACAGCCTGCACGCCAAAACTACAGGTGACTCAAATGATCTTCACACATTCTTTGAAGTAATGTGTCCTGTTCTTTAGAAAATAAAGTATGTAACATGTAACCAAAACATGGACTTCATAATCCAGGTCTTATAAGTAAAACTTCTACCCACATGTTAGCAGGTTGCATTTCTTGTTTCAGTTTTGAGAGCAGTGACTGATACTTGTCTTGCTGTGAATTGTCATTGATTTTTTTTTTTTTACTTCGAGTAAGATAGAAGACTTTGAAGTGTTTTGAACAAAAGGCTTACATAATGTTTTCCATTTTGAAAAGGCTTGCTCTGCTTGCTAGGTGGAAAACAGTTTAAAGCAGAACAAGGATAAGTTAAGCTGGAGTACAGACAAGCAATGACGGTGGCTCACACCAGAGTGGTATGAATAGAAGTGGTGAGTAGTTGGATTACAAACATATTTTGAAGGTAAAGTCGATAAGGTTTCCTGACTTTTTATGTAGGTACCAGAGGAAGAGAAGAGTCAAGATTACTATGATGAATTTACACTGAGCAAGAAGGTGGATGAACTGCTTTAAGAGAAAGATAGAGACAGAGAAGGAAGAAAATGCAGAAACTTGGGGCCTCAGGTAGCTGTTATTCGAATTACATACATTCCTTATAGTTATTTTCTGTGAGGGATTCACTCCAGTAGGCTTTTTGAAGATCATAATGATCTTTTAAAGATTAGAAAATCTGTTTTAAATATGCCAGTAGAGTTGTCAAGTAGGGAGCTGGATATACAAGTCTGGAATTCAAAAGGGAGGTCTGGATTTGAGTTAGAAATCTGGGAGTCATCAGGATATAGAAGATATTTAAAGCCATGAAAATAGAAGTATAATTTCATAGAGCATCCCAGAAATATGTTAAAACCAGAAGTTCTTGCTTTCCCCATTTCCTACTCCAAACCACTTCAAACATGTCCTGTGGAGAGATGCTGCTGGCTTACAGGTTCTCTGGGCCTGGGCACTGGCACCCAGCTTGGATGCACCTGCTGAGGCTGACTAGTTGGCAGGTGCACATCACCAGCCATCAGGAAGTCATGGAGATGACAGATTTGGCTCTGAGTATCTGAAGCAATTATACACACCCTAGTCCTGGCAGCTCCTCCAGTATGAAGGTGGGCAGGCTGTCAGACTTCTACCTTGATGGTGTGAATACATAACCATGTCTCACCTAATGAGGAGGCTACACTCCAATAACATTCTTGCTTGTCAAAAATGTGTGAGTGTGTATATATATACATTTACATATATACATAAATATATATACATACTGAAAGCTGATAGACTCCCTTCAAATATGTTTGATAAAGAAGTCACAATCCCCACAAATAACTAAATATTAATTATTAAAGAATAAATATTTCTTCCAAAATAAAACAGATATCTGAATACATAGGAAAACAAGAGAGGAAGGCATAGATTGTTTAAATCTAGGAAAGATTGGAAAAGGTCTGTGTTCAGGCAGAAAGAAAAATAGTGTTGGTATCACCTACAGAGACTTGCTGAAATCAGAGAACTCAGGTGTATTCTCGGAAAAGGGAGTAAGCCAAAAGCAAGTGAAACTAAAGTTGGAAGTACTCACTAACTCCCTGGGTTGCACTAGTATGGGCAGTGCAAAGTCCAATATCCAGTGTTCAAAGAGGTGCATAAAGCCTGGGCTTCAGCCTAACATCTATTGACTGTGGCTTAAAATGGCAACTGGCAAGAAGCCTCTGAACCAGCGGTCCCCAATGTCACATCCAAACTTCTATGAAGAAGCTCAGAAAAACATGAAAATCCCATAATGCACTGAGAACAAGTTGGAAGAGTCAACACATTGCAGGAAGATGAGAGTAATGTTTAGTAAATATAAAAGTGAGAGGACTAGACTCAAAAATGGACCCTGTGGCCTACCTGTTTATGTTTGATGATAGGTACAACGACCTCTCCACCTCTGGCTGCCCATGACTTAGAAGGTAAAGGCAATAAAACTGGAAAACAGGGTAGTTTTATGACTGCAAGTGTTCTAATTTTTGAAGCAGCCTTCTCCTCCTTCATTTCCACTCATCAAGGACGAAGAAAATAAATCTATAGGCTAGGCACAGTGGCTTATGCCTGTAATCCCAGCACTTTGAGAGACCAAGGCAGGTGAATCACCTGAGGTCAGGAGTTCAAGACTAGCCTGGCCAACATGGTGAAACCCTGTCTCTACTAAAAATACAAAAAATTAGCTGGATCTGGTGGTGGGCACCTGTAGTCGCTGTATTCCCAGCTACTAGGGAGGCTGAGGCAGGAGAATAGCTTGAACCCGGGAGGCAGAGGCTGCAGTGAGCCAAGATCACGTCAT